>NC_054708.1:76218615-76356115 GCF_016097555.1 Gigantopelta aegis
GCAAAATACATCGGCAAAATTATCCCATCTGCTGTTTACCAATAAGCAATCTTCGAAAAGTAACCTGGGCTGCTTTCAGCCAGCCCGAGCAAAAAACCGTCTGCTAGACTGGTTTATGCGCTTCACAGTAAACCAAATGGCCACGTTGGGAACCAGTCAATTAGTGCGCAAATGTTACCCAAACGTTTGCTGGCTGAACTTGGGGCTGGTAAGACACCTGAAGAAAAATAGACTGTAAAGAAAAATGGAACCAACAACTAAAAAAAACTGTTAGTGAAAAAACATTTTTTTTTTTTGTTTAGGTTTTTTTTTTTGCTTTAAACTTGTATACACTGTTACTGACAAATTGGTTATTCTTTCCAGTAAATAGTAAGGGTTGTTTTATATACACTGATCCATATACAGTTAGTAGCATATGACACATAATTCTATATACTAACACTGTTGATAAAGTTCTCTGAAAATGTTTAGGAATCGGAGGATTCCCTTGGACTGCTCCCATGGGAATCCACATGGATTCTCATGAAAAAAGACTAATTTTTAGCTCTGTAGTCTGTCCACCGTCACTCACATTAATTTAGGGAAGCGTTAATTTCAGGATCTACAATATGTTTGTCATCCAACAGACAATGATTAATAAATGGTTGTGGTGGTTATTCTCATTTCAGGTGTACAGAAGGTTATCTGAGGTGCTTGGTCTCAGTGATGAGTCAATGGTGTTGAGTGTGTTCGTAGGCAAAATGTGAGAAATTAATAATACATTCTATTTTTCCTTCTGTAAAACAAATCTTTTATGTGAAGCCTTAATAAATAATTCCTAAATGCTCATCCAAACCGATCCCATGGATTAATATGGACCTCTGTCTTTTTTTTTTATTGTCCCCACCACAAATGTGTGTTGATCTATGTAAGGTGTTACCAATATTCTTAAGATATATTTTAAAAAAATTTAAAAATTTCAATTTAGTGGTTTAATAACTGATACAAGGGAACTAACTCTTTGGTGAGAAATGTTTATGAAAAGATGTAACTCATTGTTTCAGGTGTTAAAACTATTATCAGATTCAGGTTTTACTTAATTAAAATATGCCCCCACCCCCTTCAAAGAAAGGACGAGAAGAATCAAATGAATACAAATTGAACTTTTGCAATTAACATTCGGCTGAATGGTTGCTTAAATGCTCAAAACTAATGAAAAGTATATCAGAAATGTTTATATTTAGGCCTGAATGATGTTTTACATGCTGATAATATTGTTTAATAAAAAATACAATACAAAAATAATGTTTATATTTATGGAAAAGTATGATTTGTTATAAAATGACTGATTTATCGAGACATTTTTCGTGCTGGGGTGTCGTTAGACATTCATTTATTCATTTTGATTTATCAAGTTTACCATTTATTGTGACCATTTTAGAATTACGAATCTGAAGTACTGGGCGAGAAGTGAACCGATCATCTCAAAAACCCTTCAGCTGTTGAGTGATCTCTCGGTCGGTTACAGCAGTGTACGCAAGCTGGTCAAACTGGAAGCTGTGCAGTTCATGTTGAATAACCACACGGTAACTACTTACAGGGATGTTGTTTTTTTACGGTTGTCACTGAAAGTGATTCTCTTCAAGGTTCACTCTTAAAAAGAAAATTCTTTTAGCCGCTATTCCGATAATGTAGAGTATTACTTTGAAAAATTATTAAAAGGTGCCTAATTTAAACATAATTTTATTATCCAGATACTTACTGTTGAAGCCATTTTGTATAAAAATTAGCAGTTGCCTAATTTGGCTATGGGCCAGGGAATACAGTCTGACATCAATTTTCAGGCAATATATGTTAAATCCAAATAATAGACTATTTATTGACAACAAATTCAGAATTTTGAATTACTTTTAAAATTCCAGAAAATCTTTTGGGATTTCATGTATTTCTGTAATATAAGGATGAGGCAATTAAAATGGAAAAGCGAGAGCTTTATTAACAAATTTTTCTTTTGAGTATTCACAAAATATTAAATAAGTTGCTATTTCATATCAATTTTAATTTTTAAGTGAAATAAGTTTTACTTACAGGGTTATCTGAGGCATGTGTGCTTACTTTTTACATACTTTTTAGGAATATTTTCCAATGTTTTCTGGCCAGCAGTGTACATTGTAATGCATTTATATTCACTTAAGTGAAATTGCCTTATTCTACAACAAGGTGGACAGTGTTAGATTTATGTCTACAAAACAACAAAAGGTGGGCCAATGTTCAAAACTAAAGAACCTGGGCCCATATTTTTACAGCTATGTCAGCACTACAATATTGTAAAACCATCGTAGACTATGATGTGTGTCAGTGTTATCGGCGGTTTCACGATATCATAGTGCTAGGATAGCTTTGAAAATATGGGCCCAGGCTCTTTATTTTTGAAACTGGGACCACCTTTTGTGGTGTTTATGTTTAAGACTTTTCTTAAAAGTGTCATTTCCTTTACATCTACCTTGAGACAATGATTTTAATTAATCGATGTTCTCAAGTGGTGTTACTAAACAAAACAAACTAACGTTTTCTTAACGTGTCATTTCCTTCACATCTGCCTTCTGACAATGATTTTATATTTTCTTGTGTTCAGAGTGAACATTTCCCGTTTCTGGGGATCAGTGTGAACTCGACTGCGAGCACCCCCCTGGCTGACATGCGGTGCCGGACGACATTCTACACGGCGCTCGGTCGATTGCTGCTGGTCGACCTGGGCGAGGATGAGGAGAAGTTTGAACAGTTCATGATGCCCCTCACAGGTAAACACAAGGAGAAGTTTGAACAGTTCATGTTGCCCCTCACAGGTAAACACAAGGAGAAGTTTGAACAGTTCATGATGCCCCTCACAGGTAAACACAAGGAGAAGTTTGAACAGTTCATGATGCCCCTCACAGGTAAACATGCAGAGAAGTTTGAACAGTTCATGATGCCCCTCACAGGTAAACACAAGGAGAAGTTTGAACAGTTCATGTTGCCCCTCACAGGTAAACACAAGGAGAAGTTTGAACAGTTCATGATGCCCCTCACAGGTAAACACAAGGAGAAGTTTCAACAGTTCATGATGCCCCTCACAGGTAAACATGAGAAGTTTGAACAGTTCAGGATGCCCCTCACAGGTAAACATGCAGAGATGTTTGAACAGTTCAGGATGCCCCTCACAGGTAAACACGAGGAGAAGTTTGAACAGTTCAGGATGCCCCTCACAGGTAAACACGAGGAGAAGTTTCAACAGTTCATAATGCCCCTCACAGGTAAACACGAGGAGAAGTTTGAACAGTTCATGATGTCCCTCACAGGTAAACATGCAGAGAAGTTTGAACAGTTCAGGATGCCCCTCACAGGTAAACACGAGAAGTTTTAACAGTTCATAATGCCCCTCACAGGTAAACACGAGGAGAAGTTTGAACAGTTCATGATGTCCCTCACAGGTAAACATGCAGAGAAGTTTGAACAGTTCAGGATGCCCCTCACAGGTAAACACGAGGAGAAGTTTGAACAGTTCAGGATGCCCCTCACAGGTAAACACGAGGAGAAGTTTCAACAGTTCATAATGCCCCTCACAGGTAAACACGAGGAGAAGTTTGAACAGTTCATGATGTCCCTCACAGGTAAACATGCAGAGAAGTTTGAACAGTTCAGGATGCCCCTCACAGGTAAACACGAGGAGAAGTTTGAACAGTTCAGGATGCCCCTCACAGGTAAACATGCAGAGAAGTTTGAACAGTTCAGGATGCCCCTCACAGGTAAACATGCAGAGAAGTTTGAACAGTTCAGGATGCCCCTCACAGGTAAACACGAGGAGAAGTTTGAACAGTTCAGGATGCCCATCACAGGTAAACATCATATAGCTGATTATCCACATGATTCAAGATATACAGGAAAATATAACCAGTAATGAATGATTTCATGTGCACAGCGAATGATGTAATTTTGGGAAGCGATGTCATAACATAATGCGGATCCCCAGTCTTAGCACTGTGTAATTGCTTACCAAAATGACGTCATTTTGTCATCAACTTCTGATTACGTTTGAAACGTTTTGACATGGCCCTAGCTTGTTATTCATAAAAAACATTTTTTGATAATAAAGAAATTATTAAACTCGCTCGGGCAATACAAGAATCCTGACACGAGTTTCATAAAATCAGTACAACACACAAACTCGTATAATAATCTCTATGTATGTGGCCGAGTGCATAAAACAATCATATTCTTTAATCCGTGATAATTATACATATAATATGGAGAGTTGGCCCCATGCATCTTTCTCTTTCGTACCAGATATTCTCGTGTCCCACAGCTCTTTACACTGTTTTTACATAATTGTACAAATTTATTTTTATTATGGAAGTAATCCTATTCGTTTGACACCTAATAGCCGATCTCTATTTTTGTGCTGGGGTGTCGTTAAACATTAATTCATTCTCTCTCTCAGAGGAGCGGGACATAGCCCAGTGGTAACGTGCTCGCTTGATGCACTGTTGGTGTGCAATCGATACCCGTCGGTGGACCCATTGGGCTATTTCTTGTTCCAGCCAGTGCACCACGAGTGGTATATCAAAGGCTGTGATATGTGCTATCCTGTCTGGGAAAGTGCATATAAAAGATTCCTTGCTGCATTAGGAAAGATGTAGCAGGTTTTCTCTGATGACTACGAGTCAGAATTACCAAATGTTTGGCATCCAATAGCCAATGATTGATTAGTCAATGTGCTCTAGTAGTGTCGTTAAACAAAACAAACTTTTTAACTCTCTCAGTGAACTATCTTTCACCCCAGTCATAATGATAAGATCGCGCACGCACACACACACACACACACACACACACACACACACAAGAAGAAACCAGACACCCCTCTCCTAAACCGGCTGCAGCTTTTGTAGTAGTACATTTTTATTGTTATGGGTGAACTCCAGAGTAATCAAACAAATGTATGTGGCATTAGATTAAAAAAAAAGTATGTCTATTTTAGATGCAATACTTAACGACCCTTCAATCAAATAGAATTTAAAAAACTACAGTTTTTAACACTAAGTGCATTCTAGTCCTAAACCTTATATAAACAGGACAGGTATTGCTCAATCTTAAGTCTGCTCGTATGAGTGGCGGTGGCACGCGAGTGTAATAATTTCTTTATTATCAATATTATTGTTGTTTTCTTTATGAATAACAAGACTCAACTCAAAATGTTTCAGCCACAACTAGAAGGAGACGACGAAATGATGTCATGTTTCAAATGCACACTCTGAGCTAGGACTTGAGAAGCAACGTCATATTATGATGTCGCTTCCCAAAATTACGTCATCACACTTGTTATTACATGTGTGCTTGGTATGATTATTATTAACTTGGTTATGTTGAACCATATGGATAATAAAATACAGTTTTCTTTCCATCTGTGCTTTTGGCTGTCTGACAACTTGGACAGTGCTTCATAGTCACGCCTGGGTACTAGTAATAAGAAACACTTTACCTCACTCTATCACCTGTCATTGTTAATTCAAGGTGATGTCAATCATGTTGAATACTTTAATATTTTGTATAATGCATTATGTTGCTTGTCTTTTCAGCTTCATTTGATACTGTGGGTAATTTGTTAGCCAATGCCAGTACAGCTATACGGGTCGAAGAGGCAAAGGTATCTATTTTCTTTTATGTTGCAAATACATTTTATAGAACAAATCAGCTAATATAATTACAATGTATTGCCTGCACACTTTGTTTTTTCACAGATTGTTTTGCTTTTTCATAAGCTTTCATTCTCAGCTGCTAGTAATAAAGTATTGTTCTCTGAAACACCACTAGCAGAATTTAAAGAGCCATAGTTTTTTAAGTTACCATTTATTTATTAAGCACATCTTAAGTTATCTTCTTTCTAGAGCATCATGTTGCTTTGTTTGTTTGATGTGTGACAACAAGAATGTTTAATTACAGAACAGATGTTTTCAAAAATATATGTATGGCCAAACAATGTATGATAATCTCTTTATTTTTGCAGCGATCGTTGATAGGATTAGTACGAGACTTGCGAGGGATAGCGTTTGCCTTCAATACAAAAATCAGTTACATGATGTTGTTTGATTGGATGTATCCTTGGAAACCTGTTGTATACTGCTGTAAACTTTTGTGAGTCTGTACTATAAAAAATATATTCTAATTAAAAGAAAAAAGACTAGTATACTTGAATTTCTTTAATAAATAGACAGAGATATTGAGATGATACAAGTTCTATACAAAGTTTTAAAATATACTTGCCTTGATATTTGTATTGTATTATACATTTTCCCACAGGTCTTTACACTGTTGTTTTACATAATTGTAAAAATAAGATTTTCATATACATGTACTTACCTTTTGTGACACCCAGTAGCCTATGTGTATTTTTGTGCTGGGGTATCATTAAATATTCATTCATTCAGTAAACAGGAATGGCCTTTAGGTCCATGGATATGGCAGCAACCAGTGAGATTCCTGTTTGAAGTGATTTCCAGTGGCTAGATAAGTGTTTATATACTGAACTTCATTGCAGATTCACTATCCAAGTTTCAGTTGTTATTGCTATTGCATGTGTGAGGTTGCTATAAAACACACCATAACCCTAACCCTTGTAAACAATTTGGGGTCATTTATTGTCTGTCAGAATACACACAATTACAGTAAATCAGTTAAATGTAAAAACTATTATTTTAAAACCTGATAGTCTTTCTACAACTATAATCTTGTTTTTAATGAAGTTCAATATATTATGATTTCAATTTGTAGAATTGTACCAGAGTGAAAACAGCTGTATTTGTATATGAATTTAGATTATGTTGTGTGATCCATGTCAACCTTAACTAAGACCAGATATCCAACATACACCCCAGTGATACAGAGGGCCGTTGAGTTGTGGTACCACGAACCGAGCGTCACCACACCTGTGTTAAAACTGATGGCCGAACTAGCTCAAAACAGGTAACCTACTGGCACTGTTTCTACAGGTATATATTTTCTTGTCGTTACACATGAATTGGTTCAAAATGACTTACTGTTTTTAAATCCAGGTATTTCGGGGTTGGCTTTTTTTTGTTTTTTGGGGGGAGGGGTAAAATACATATAAAACATCCCTTGCTGTTATTTTATATAAGTAGCCTAGATGTAGTGTCAGCATGCATCAGCGCAGCCCAGTTATAGGTTAACTGTAAATGCCCTCCGTGAGTACAACAAATGTTTCTGATTTCTTGTAGATGCCAAAGACTGCAGTTTGATGTGTCTTCACCAAATGGTATTCTTTTAGTCCGAGAAGTTAGTAAAATGATTGTTACATATGGTAAGTGATTACTGTAATTAGTTTTGTTTTGTCTTGCCCATTTCAAGCGTTGCATTGCCAGTTCCTCTATGTAGGTTTACTAGTTTTTGTATTCTTAATAAAGTTAATAATTATCATTAATATGAATTTGAAGTTGGGATAAATAGATCAAATGGTTATTTGGTCTTTGATTTTCAGCTAAATGTGGCTTTGGTATACAGACCCTTGGATGTTTTTTTTGTTTTTTTTACACAGGGCTTCTAGAATTTTAAGTTAATACAATTTTACTAAATAATAGTAATAATCAGATATGTCACCTAAAGAGGGAGATAGAGCTTAAAAACACTAACATTGGGGGTTGAAGTGGGGTCAGGATACTCATATTTACAAAATAAACTTACTGCAACATATGACAATTTTGTTTCCACTAGCCATTGGGCATGGCAGTAGTAGTTCTTTACTAGCCCAACATTGAATATCACTAGCCATGGGAGTGGGGCTACCATAATTTAGAAGCTCTGTTTTACCCCATCCTATGTTTCATAAAGGTGTATGAAAATGTAATGTCCTGTCCTCTCTGTAGAAGGGTATTCTTAAAACAACCCCTTGCAGCTTATCAAGTAGCCTATTTGTTGGCAGTGGGTTTCTGCTCTCAATCTAGTCCAAGTGTCACAATTACCGCATGATACATTCAATAGCCATAGTTTAAAATAAGCATAGGTATCAAACTCATTTCAGTTTCCTTGTCAGCGAAATGTTTGTAGCAAAGCATCTGTGTCTTGTAATTTTAAGCAACATTTTATTCAGTATTGTGTTGTAATTCGCTATGCAAGTTTCAGAGATCGCTTCTCAATTGTAAAATTAGTAAAATTCTATTAGTAGTTGCTAATCAATTTTCAATTGATTAACAACTGAATCAATTTTCAATTGATTAACAACTGTTGATAAAATGTGATCTGTGAGATTTAAATTGCAATGCTGTTGGTGTTTATATTGTGTTTTATTTACAGGTGATTACTAAATTGTAAATTTTTTCCTCTATTTTTCAGGTTCAAGAATACTCACTTTAGGAGATATTCCAAAAGATCAAATTTACCCATTAAAATATCCTTTGATGCTTTTATTACAAGCAATTGTTTTGATATTGTTTTATAATCAGGTTGAGTAATGCACCTAGATACTAGAATACACAACAAATTTATGTTACTAGAAAATTAGTTTAAAATATAAACTTGATCTAAGATTTTACAGAATAAGTGTGAACTGCCAGCCATCTTACAAACACAATCTCTCAATTTTGTTTTTCTGTTGTATTTTTATGATTTTCAAACGTCTTAAAGTTACATTACCTGGTTACCATATAACATGTACAAATGTGAAATACAAGCTCAAATGCACTTTTAAAGAAAGTTGTGTGTGTTCGCTATGAACGGATATCGTCAAACGTATACGCTTGATTCGGCCCGTGCCACCATAGCTCGGCAAAGCATAAACGACAGCCTGTTGTCAGTTTCAGTTAACACGTGCGTTTGCCGATTTCAAATTGTAGGGTTTTGTGCTGTACGAAGAACGTTCGGTTGAGAATACGGTACTAGTCTTTAGTTAAAACCGGTTTGATCTTGACAACGTATTATCGACAATGGTACCTTCCTATTTCAGAATTGATCTTTTATAAAGTGTTAGTAGAATTTTCAAATGTTTAGTTTGTATACTAATAACACATTAATCACATATATTTTTTTAAAATAAAATATACTAAAGTAGACAGTGAACGTTTTCACTTAATTTTACGTGTTAAAATTGACAAATTCAAATAAATATTATTTCGTTTGGAAAGGGTAAAGTTGGGTGGGGGGGGGGGGGTGTTTAACGACATCAAATATATAGCATATTGATTTAATAATCATCCGACCCCATACAACCGTAAATAAAATGTGTTGAGTGCATCGTTAAATAAAACATGCTATCCTTCCATCCATCTGCTGTTGGTAATTTTGACATATAATCTTAGAGAGGAATTGGGTACATGTGCAGGGGGAGGGTATTGGAGGTCGAAACCCTTACTTGCCCAAGCTTAAAAAAAAAATGAAATGTATTTTGGGGGCGAGCATGTCCCCATATAAACTTCGCTTAACACAGTCTATAACCCCAACCCTGCTGAAATCCCTTGCACACGCGCCTTGGAAACCCTCTACATTTTTTTTTTTAGCAAGGGATCGTTTATATGTAGCATCCCACAGACAGGATATCACATACCATGGTCTTTTTGTATACCCGCCGATGGGGATCGATCCTAGACTGACTGCGCATTTCCAAAAAACACCTTTTTTAGGTCTAAGTAATTAATAAAAATAGCATATAGATCTAGTTTTGAAAAATATTACGTAAATCGAATACAGTACCCTCTTCCTCTATCCCTAGAGCATTACGTAATAACACCCCCTTACATGTAACGCGTATGCCAACAGCTGGCCACTGTCAAAATTTCAAGGCAAATCCCCCTCTCACCTACCCCTGGGTCAAAAAGTGTTTTTACTTACACTTTTGAATGTTTAGCTATAATAGGTGTGAAATATACCCCGATTTTTAAAAAATTTGATATTCAATAGGGTTATCATTTTTGGACGGGTCACCCAATATATACTCTTCAAAAGAAGAAACGCAAAACCACATTGTCGTAACATTTGGAGAATTGATTTAATTATTGAATGGTGAGTCCGATAATTACCAAATGTTGCAGGATTGTTCACAATTCACTCTAGTCCATTGTGAGTAAGTGATAGGACACGTCAAGGTCATCTGGAGTCAATACCGGGTGTGGCCTCCGTGTGTGTTGACAACTGCCTGGCACCGCCTGCCCATTGAAGCAACCAGAGTACGGATGACGTCCCGGGGGATGGTGGCCCACTCGGCCTGCAAGGCTGCTGCCAGCTCGGGCAGGGTCTGGGGCTGTGATTGTCGCTGTCGGAGGCGTCGGTCCAACTCGTCCCATAGATGCTCAATTGGGTTCAAATCCGGTGATATCGATGGCCAAGGACGGACATTAATGTTGTTGTTCTGTAGGAAAGCCGTTGTGAGACGTGCTGTGTGAGGCCTGGCGTTGGCCATAACTGGAACGATGTGTGGCCGGAGGATCTGGTCAATGTAGCCCTGTGCATTCAGGTTGCCCTGCACGTGGACCAGGTCAGTTCTGCCAGTGTGTGAGATGGCTGCCCACACCATGACACTACCCCCGCCGAATCTGTCCACTTCCTGCACGCAGTTTGCCGCATAACGTTCACCACGACGCCTATACACGCGACATCTTCCATCATGACGTCAGAGCAGAAATCGGGACTCGTCACTGAACCACACCTGTCTCCATCGCAGTTGAGGCCATTGTCGATGAATCTGGCACCACTGCAGTCGGAGTCGACGGTGTTGTGGTGTTAAGATGACACCTCGAACTGGACGTCTGGCACGAATTCCTACCTCACGTAGGCGGTTCCGTACGGTCTGGTCGGATATCCTGCGCAAACCTGGTATTGCTGCGGCTGTGGAGGTGGCAGTAGTCAATCGTTCCCGAAGGTGGCGTACCCGGATGTAGCGGTCCTGCCCGGGGGTAGTGACCCGTGGTCGACCGGATCGAGGGAGGTCACGTGTTGATCCATGTTGCTGGTAACGGTCCCACAGTCTGGAGATGGTGCTTGGGGACACATGGAATGCCCTGGCAACGGCCGTTCTGGATTCGCCTGCGTCTAGTCGGCCGATGGCATTGTTTCTCTGCGGTTCACTGAGACGTGGCATGTCCTGGATTGTCAACTGTCGGCCAGATACAGAGGCCAGGCAAGCGAACACCCTGCACTTTTATACTGTCGGTGTTCATGTTGCACGTGCAGACAACGCACGTGCAGTGGTGACATGGTTTGCACGTGGCTGCGTTTTTGCGAATATTCACATTTTGGAACTTTATTGTACAGTAGCTGCGTTTTATCGAATGTAACCGTGGGAATGTGTTTGGGACATGCAATGACCTTATATTCACAAAGCATGAACCGGTAGGAAACATAAAATCGAAGTTATAACCCATTTGTACCCTTTTGCGTTTCTTTTTTTGAAGAGTATATATATAAACAGTGGTATGATAATTGTAATGACTTTTGTACTTACTTTAGCTGGTATCTGGTAATAATTACCAGCTCTCAGTGATATTTTATTAGAATGTCCACCATTACCATGTTTTCATATTTCAATATGTATTTTGAATAAAACAATCCTCAAACTAGTTCATAAAATCGTATGGCAATGGACAGAATTTTGGAATAGCAATTAGTGAAAAAGATAAAAAAAATTAATTAAAAAGTTAAATAGCCAAAAATAAAAAGGAATTGACTGCTTAGTCAAATAGTTATATAATTTGGAGCATTTTAGAAGGACAGTCCAGAAATAAATGGGAGAAAGAAGAGAGGATCGGACTATTTAATAATATAGAAAAAATTGTAATTTTAACATAAAATTTTGAACTATGGTCTAAACATTTAAAGGCCGTTAAGGTGCACAGCTTGTAGGGATGAGATGGATTGCATCCCATCAAGAAATCCCCTAGGGTGACGGTCATTAGATGTGGAAGGTGTAGTGCTGTGTGGAAATACAGTTCTTGAGAAGGCGGATCCGATTGAACAGTATTGGACTAGGGTGTAGTCCAGTTGTCATGGTTGGTATAGTGGTGTGAACGGGCCCGGCTCCGGATGGTACAAGATGGTACCAATATGATACAAAGTAAAGTCCAGAAAAGAGTAGTAGGGGTTGATCCCACTTCCTATTTCCTCTTGGAGTAGGGTGGTAATTCTTGCAGTGCTGCTAGGACAGGCTCGGACAGGTAGAGACTAAACACAAACAACTGTGGCATTCTGCAGAAGGGCCATCATACGAGTAATGGAAAAACTTGCTACCAAAATTCAGCTGAAAAAATGACATGGAGGCGAGGAATGTTGCTGAAAAAAGAATCCAAACTGGTAGTGCAGGCTGTCGAAACGAGAAGCATTCTAGCTTTCAATCAGTTCCAATGGCCACATTCATCCCAGTAGAAAACTCCATTTCGCTGACAAAAACACCACCAATGGAGGATTCCCAAGTCGAGCACACGAAAGCACGTGTAATGTGCACAGAAGAAACAAACATGTCCTACAGTGTCAAACTCCAGACTGGGAATGAAAACTAAATTAATATTTGCATTCCTTCTGTTGTTCGGGTTCGGTGGGATGTAGCCTAGTGGTAAAGCGCGCGATTGGTTTGGGATCGATCCCAGTCGGTGGGCCCATTGGGCTATTTCTCGTTCCAGCCAGTGCTTCACAACTGGTACATTAAAGACTGTGGTATGTACTACCCTGTCTGTGGGATGGTGCATATAAAAGATCCCTTGCTGCTAATCGAAAAGAGTAGCCCATGAAGTGGCGACAGCAGGTTTCCTCTCAATATCTGTGTGGTCCTTAATCATATGTCCGACACCATATAACCGTAAATAAAATGTGTTGAGTGTGTTGTTAAACCATTTCCTTTCCTCTCCTCGTTAAATAAAACATTTCTTTCCTCTTGTGCATTGTGTATTGGCTTCAGATTAAAGGCGTTGTTTTCCTTAATGCCAGTCACGTTAAAAGGAATATCGATCTGCTTTTCCATGTTAAAGGCAGCACTCTGCGGGAACTACGTCAACTTTGGTGCCTTCCGTCTCTATGGTGATAATGCCCTCGACAACGCTCTGGGGATGTTTGTTAAGCTGCTTCTGTCAGTGCCGCAGAGTGATCTGCTGGTTAGTATACTCGTACAAACCATATATATATATGCACCATACATGATGGTTTTATGATATAGCAGGTTTGGAAAAACAAATAAAAAGAAAAAATAAATATTTCAATTTTAGTTCTATTAGAAAACTAACTATTCCTTTCCTTGGTTTTTTGTTTTTTTGTTTTTTTGTTTTTTAATGAAAATTGTTTAAGCAGTTATATGTACAATACATCTTGAATTTGACAAATATCTTTCATAACAAGTTTGTATGTTTTGACTTTTCATCAGTGTGTATTGTTTGGCTCAAACATTTAAAATAGGCCAGTCCACTTATTTGTTTGTCTCGTCTCTTTAACATAATTTTCTGCTCTGGCGTTAGCATAATTTGCATTGTAAGCGTTTGTTAAGATTTTGTGTGCAGTTACATTTTTTGTGAGCTCGAAGTCCTGTATTTGTAGATGAATGAATATTCAGTGTTCATCTCATTATACAATGAAAAGTGACATGAATTTTACATTAAATTAAAAAAGAATTTATTTGATATCAAACCAGTTGGTAGGCAGTGTAGGCAAGACTAGTTTTCACAGATTTAAAAAAAAAATAGAGAAAATTGAAGGTTGGGTGGGCAAATTGTTAAAGATATAATTGTTTGTTCAATGTAACCACTGATATCAAACTAAAAGGGTGTTACCACTCTGTAACAGTTGTATTTTAAAACCATTCTTGACACTGGGCTGTTTTTTTCTCATCCAGGACTTTCCCAAACTGAGTCAGAATTACTATGGACTCCTGGAGTGTTTGGCTCAGGACCACATGCCGTTCATTAGTAACCTGGAGGCTCAAGTGTTCCTCTACATTCTGTCCACTATCTCCGAAGGCTTGACTGCTCTTGGCAAGTATACTTTACATACATCTTCTTTTCACTTTTGTGCTTCTATCCAGTTACAAGGAATGAGACATATCCTGGTGTTAAAAGTGCTCACTTGAGATGTGATCGATTCTAGTTGGTGAACCATGTGACCACAACTGGCGTAACAAAGGCAGTGGTATGTACTATTCTGTCTTTGGAGTGATGTACCGGCCTCGGTGGCGTCGTGGTTAGGCCATCGGTCTACAGGCTGGTAGGTATTGGGTTCGGATCCCAGTCGAGGCATGGGCTTTTTAATCCAAATACCGACTCCAAACCCTGAGTGAGTGCAATGACCAGTGATCCATAACTGGTTCAACAAAGGCCATGGTTTGTGCTAGCCTGCCTTTGGGAAGCACAAATAAAAGATCCCTTACTGCTAATTGGAAAGAGTAGCCCATGTAGTGGCGACAGCGGGTTTCCTCTCAAAATCTGTGTGGTTCTTAACCCTATGTCTGACGCCATATAACTGTAAATAAAATGTGTTGAGTGCTTCGTTAAATAAAACATTTCTTTCTTTCTTTGGAATGATGCATCATATAAAAGATCACTTAATGATAGTAAAAGAAAAAAGAAAAAGAAGAGTAGCTCATAGAATGGTGACATCATGTTTCCTATCAGCATGCTTACTTGATGCACAGTTGGTCAAAGACTATTTCTCGATCCAGCCAGTGCACCACGACTGGTATATCAAAAGCTGTGATATGTGGTATTATCTCTGGAATGGTGCATATAAAAGACTCCTTGCTACTAATAGAAAATGTAGCAAGTTTCCTCTCTAAGACTATATATCAGAATTACCAAATATTTGATTTCAAGTAGCTGATAATTAATAAATCAGTGTGCTCTAATGGTGTCAATAAACAAAAAAATAAGTTTTATCTGTATGGTCCATAACCTTATGTCTAATGCCAAATAACCATAAATTAACTACTAACTTATTTTTTTTATCAGTATTTTATATATTTCATATCATTATGTCCAGTCCAGTTCAGTACTATTATAAAAATTTACTTGTCCAGGTTTCACGAGCAAGAAAACAAATCTTAATGTAAAGCCCTGTCATATTCTGAGACTTCTTACAACATTTAGTGTTATAATGTATATGTTTTGTTATTACTTCAGATACCATGGTGTGTACTGGTTGCTGTGCAACCCTTGACAACATCATCACGTATCTGTTCCGGCGTCTGACGACGAAGAAGAAGAAGACGACACGACCAGGCAGTGTTCCCGATAGCGAATCATTCCTTAGAATACTAGAACTCCATCCAGAAATACTGCAGCAGGTAGCACCCATGTAGATTTGATGGTGGACTTGTCTTGAGATTATGAGAATATGTTGATCATCACGGGAAAAACGTTGAAAATCCTTTTAACATGTGGTGCAAATGCTTCTAAAAAGTCATGAAAAGTTATGACATTTGGTGGTTGATAACAAAATATACATATGAACCAGGTAGAATACTCTTTCTAAGGAAATCAGCATTTCTACAGATGAGCTTTGGTTTTAGTTTCACAACTTACGAGTGTTGGTTTAATTATTGTTAAGAGACACTGTAGCCAGCCACTATCATGCTGTACTATCAGCAGGCGTTATTTAGTTGTTTGAAGGAGGACAGTATTATGTTGAGCAATTAGGTAATGTCCGGGAAGTGCAAAGAGAAAACACCAGTGGAGGAAACAGTCTTATTTACATGTTGTAAGCTGAACGCCTAGAAGATACATATATATTTTATATCACACTGCCCCCTTTTCGTTTTTCGTCTTTGAATTCCATCTCATTTCTTCCCGATCTGGCAAATCTTTATTTTTTAAATTCTTTTGCTGTCCACCACCACATCCCAGTTCTCGTGTCTCCAACCGTGACAGGTGCTTGTCTCTTGTGGCTATCCATGCAATACACCTGCCATTTCCCCATCAGCTTTAGCTGTGGGCGTAGTTTGACCACTTCGGAGAATGTTCATTAGTTACTTCTGGCATTGTTAAGAGGTACTTGTAATGACCTATTATACTCCCCTAATACTGGTGGTCGTTAGTGCCATGGGTCAGTCCAGCTTTATTAGCGGTAAAGGATGAGGATGCCAGGTGGGTGCAGGAAGGTACACAGGGACTTAACCAGTGGAGGAAGTTGAGACAGGTAGGTGATGGTGTGGACAGCTCAGGAGGAGTTGGAGGAAACTGACAGACTGGGTCGAAAAAGATTGAAATCATGGGAGAAGTTTTTATATTAAGATAATGAGAATGATAGACAGAGGGTGATAGATGAGAAAGATGAATAAAACTATGAGCCAGCCTTGACAGGATTTGAACCACTGTCATCAGCTTGATTGCCCAACAGCGTATTCACCAAATCAAATCTCGTAAATGACAATAGTAACATATGTCGATAAAATTTCCTACCTGCAACGTATCG
Organism: Gigantopelta aegis; assembly: GCF_016097555.1. Classification (NCBI taxonomy): domain Eukaryota; kingdom Metazoa; phylum Mollusca; class Gastropoda; order Neomphalida; family Peltospiridae; genus Gigantopelta; species Gigantopelta aegis. The sequence continues at coordinate 76,235,014 of NC_054708.1, forward strand.
ATTGACATACACACCACAGATATAAATACTGCTACCCCTCACCCTTAAAGTAAATAAGAAAAAACTTGAGGTTTAAACTGCTCATTTCAGAGAAAATGGATAGCATTTGTGACTACCCTAGTTCTGCACAAAATTTTAGTGCTTTTTTACAGGTACCCCTACCATGCTGTTGGTGCCGTGGTGAAATTCGAACCCTTTATCTATAATAATAATAAAAAAATATGCTTACCACCGAGTTATACTTTAATATAATTGGCCAAAATTTAATTTTTACTGCATCTATTTTAGCAATTCTTTTGTGATACCCCAATAGCTGATGTGTATTTTTGTGTTGGGGTGTCGTTATACATTCATTCTATTTTAACAATTAAACTTGTCTATTTTCTTCCAGATGCTGTCTACTGTATTAAATATAATAATGTTTGAAGACTGCCGTAACCAGTGGTCCATGTCTAGACCTTTGCTAGGCCTCATCCTCATTAATGAAGAGGTCAGAGTTGCTTTATATTTTGTTGGGTAGTTTAGTTTTCTTCAGGATTACTGTTGTGACAAATTGCTCCATAACTCAAAGGATCAAATTTTGTAGCTTAGAGGATTTGAACACATTACCAATATTTGGGTATGTTGTAACAATGATGGGTCATATCAGATTTTAAAATTTTGTTTAGATTTATTATTTTTTAGTTTTTTTACATAAATAAATTTATACATACTTGAAGAAAAAGTTCTTTATAGTTGACATATGCAAGCATCCCGATAACACAAACAATTTGCTAAAAAAAAATGTGGGAATGAACATCTACCTGCAAGTTATTTTTGAACGTTTTTTTTTTTTTTCCAGTATTTTAACAAGTTAAGAGAAAGTATCATATCCAGTCAGCCGACAGAAAAACAGCCCACCATGATTAGATGCTTTGAGAATCTGATGGACGGAATCGAGAGGTCTTTGCTCACCAAAAACAGGGACAGGTTAGCACTCTATCACTCCCCTTAAACTATGTGTTGAGTGCATCGTTAAATAAAACATTTCCTTCCTTTTTCCCCTTAGACTAGTTCAAGGAGAGTAATTTTTAGCTTCATTAGTATGTAAAGTAAAAAACAACAACTGCACTTCAAAAGGATTAAATATCAATATTCAATATGGTAATATAGTAAATGGCTCCTGGTAATCTAAATGAGGGGGTCATTAATTAGTCCCCTTAATTGTTTTCATGGCAATTCTGGTAAAACAGTCTTAATAATTAATGTTTTCATAAGCTCCTAAGTCTCTTTTTTTTACTTTTAAAAACAAATTTAATTAAAAAATTTGTTTTGTGTTTTCAGATTTACTCAAAATCTTTCTGTATTCCGCCGTGATGTGAACGATTCACTGAAAGCTCCGAGCAATAGTCCGACATCATCGAATTCACTGGACATGATGAGTTACGGCTGATATAGGCTTGTTGTGCAAAAAGCGTATATGTGCAGACGAAAACAAATGTGTGGTCTTTAAAGTGCTTATGAATGAGTTGTGTGCACCGATTGCTACCTAGTCGGAGGATATACTTGTTACTGCGAGTGTGAAGCGGCCTGTTGCTGGTTCTGTATTTAGGAGTGAATCTACAAGTGTGCGTCTTGATGGCTGGAGGGTTCTCTATTGTGCTGCTGTTACTGAATCAGTGTACGAAGCATTTGCCTTTGTCTTACACAAAACAGCACCACTTCAACAACAAAAACGCTTTTTTTTAATTTTCCGGTGAAATCCACAGCTGAATGGGGAGAAGTTAATAAATGGCTTGATAATGCAGATGCTTTTGCTGTGACTAATTGTGTCTGTGGTTGTGAGGCTCTTTATAGGGAGGGGATATGGTGTGGAGGGGGTGGGGGTGTTATGTTTATCCAGTAGACATCAGGCTAACAGCAGATGCTCATCTAGATTTTAGTCTGATGTGTTCAGTGCTGAGGTTTCTTTCAGCTGTCTGAAAATTGAAACTTTGTGTAAACCATTTGACCCATGTGATTTTGCGTAACCTGTTGCAACCAATGTACATGAAGTCATTAATATAATGTGCTAACGAAAATTGTGTTACTGAAAACTAGACTATATAAGCAGCAAGTCAAACTATCGTTCTCACAATATTGTCTAAGGTAGTTTGTTGAATTTTTACTGTCTGTGCAAATTGAAGCAAATTGAAACCCTGATTGTGTTTTCCCCTTGTTTTGAGAATGCACTACTTAGATGAGTCCTTCGATGTTGCCGACACTGTTTACATGATGGTCCGCTTATTCTTGACTCGTATCAACCATGCTAGGCCACATTTCACAGGAACAATACTGATGATTTTTTGGTTAGTCATTAGTTTGGGCGATTAGAAAGAGATAATGAAGAAAAAAGAGGTAACAAAGGAGACTGGGGAGAATGATAAAAATTTTATTCTGGTTGTGAGGAGCTGGTAGTGTTAAGTAAACCTGTTGCCTTATATAGACTCCATAATCATGTTTCATTTTTTGTTAGTCACTTGCTTTACAATTTGGCTTTTTTTCTTTTTGTTTATTATTAATACTACTATTTTTATTTTTATTATTATTATGATTATTATTATTATCATTATCACCGTTACTGTTACTATTATTGAACGTATTAACTTAAATCAGGTTATGAAAAACAGAAACTTAGTTTAATAATGTTTCAGCCATATGAAATTGAAGTTATTTTTTATTTTTTTGGGGTGTTTTTTGTTGTTTTTTTGTTGAGTAAGCACATTATTTTAATGGATTAATATGAGAAACATAGCCGACTTTGCTGTTAAGTTCTTACTGAAGGGAAGTCGGAGAAATTCGAGCCTTGTAGCTAATGAAAAAAAGGCTGATATTAATAAAAATGGCTACTTAAATGATTTAATTATGTGCCAAGAAACATCCATGACACATGATGTAAAGTCTTTTAACAATATTGCTGTATAGTCAGCAAGTGAAATTGCTACCAAGATAGTTGCATGTAGTAGAGTTTGACCCTTTACCACGTGTATTAAGTTGATTTTCACTACTTAACATTAGACAATACACTAAGATTTCCAATAACATTCAGTATGTCTTTAAAACCTGCAACTGTTGGCAGTGGAATTGCAATCATGGTTCAATATGTTTGAAGTATTACATTTGAATCCAGTGCTATGGTATTTTTGAAAAAGGTATACTTGTATGATACATTGATAAATGTGCAGTTTTCTAATGGCAAATTTACTTGTTTTGTTTTCTGTTTTTTTGCGTGTTTGGTTTAGGTTTTTTTTTTTTTTTTTTTTTTTTTTTTTTTTATACTATCTACATGTTGTTGGGGTTTTTTGTTAGGTGAAGAATGTGTACATGTGTTTATTTAGAACCCTTGAAATTGAGATAATTTAATACAATAAATAAAGTAAATACTCAATAATGAAACAAAAAATTTTGCAAAGTAAATTTTGCAACAGCTTTTGTGATGGCAGTGAAGATTACCATTGCTTTTTCTGGGCTGCGTTTAGCAGAAAGCTGTTAACACCCCCTGTCACATACACACACACACACACACGAAAAAAATGAATAATTAAAATATAAATAAATGACGACTTTGTATGTTGGCATTTGGTTTCTAGGTGAACAAATATGCTCAGAAACACATTGCACTTGATGAGCCCCAAAATAAAACCATTTACGTCAGTCGAGGAGCAAAATCTAAAACGTCTAATACATTGATAAGTTCATCTACAAAACCCTTCAACAAAACCCCTTTCATTACATATGATAAGATGTTTTAATTAATCTTAAGTTGGTGTCAGGTTTTTGCTAACAAGCAATGTTTTGATTGGTTTGATGAATAAGCATCTTGACACTTTTAACATTGGTTTTGGTTACGTCTTTTAAGGATTTAAAAACAAAATAATCTAATATAAAAGACCATGGCGAGGCTTTAGATTTCATTAATTTGAGCGCAACAGGGTTTTTAAAATATCAGTTTTGAGCAATGCAAGGTCTTTTTATTCAGTAATGTTATTGTTATTAACAGCTTCTGCAAAGTTGTGAATATTGAAAAATGCATGTCAAATTATTTCAGACGACATGTTTCTAATGGTTTTGAGCTGAAGCATTTTGGGCGTGGTTACTTTGGGCACAGCATTTTTTTCGTCTTGACTGTGGTGCAGTCTAAATCCCAGCAAGACATCCATGCTAGTTAAATGTGTATTTAGTATATGTATATGGAGATAAAAAAAAGAGAGGAACTATCATCACCAACAGGTGAGTAGAAACTGGTGGTGGTAAGAACATTTTGAATAATGCTAGTCCCCCAGTCTCAAAACAAATCATAGATGTGCTTCACTGTGAGTATCATGCAGTCATACTAAGGTGGGCTTTTCTTACGACGGGCAACAGATGTTTCATACATGTATCTGTCATTTTTATTATTTTATTTTTGCTCCTTTTTATGATGGGGATTAGAAACTGCTATACTGCCAGTGCTCCGGACTAATATATACTGAGCACCAACAACCCCCAACCAAATTGGGGTTATTAGAATATGTTTATTTGCTTACAAATGCTCCATTCTGTAAAATAAAAGGTGTATCAATCGGTAATTCCCCTGAATATCAATATGTGTTGATCCATTCTTAAAAGACCACATTAAGTGTCACAGCTGAACATTGTATTCGTGTTTCTTTTGGTGTTGGTATATTTAAACTTTCAACCCTCCGATAGTGGTGCATAAAAGGAAGAACATCAGGAGAGATTTTAACTTGCTAGTAATTACAGATAGCCAGTAAGGTTTATCAACTTGAATTACGTGACTATCTGGTTCTTTTCTACCTTGTAATGCATGTTTCTATTGTTTTACATTCATATTTTAGGCTTTGAAAATGAGAGATATAAATTGTAGAAGTTTATAATGTTTCATAATTTTATCATCTTTTTTTTTCTATTTGTAAATCTTTATGGTGGCAAACTGTTTTGCTTTATTGTGTGTGGATGTGTACATATGTGTGTGTATGTGTGTGTGTGTGTGTGTGTGTGTGTGGCTGGAACAATGGGGGAAAAACATCAAATGGAGTCTTGGGTGGGGGTAACAAGTGCTGAAGTTAATTTGGTGTTCTAAATTCACATCAAAATTAGTTTTGTATGCAATGCTTTACAAACGGTGCCAAGTTAAAATACATTTCATCTTTGCAGTGTACATTCTCTTCCAAAATATTTTTGCTTTGGCCAGTTGTCAGAAAAAAACTAGTAAAGAATTACAATGAACAAAACTACAGTTCATAAACAAACAAAAGTCAACTAGCCATGGCTGGTTGGGTGGTTTTAGGCCAGTTTCTCTGATCGCTTGTATGGATGGCAGGGCAAGAGTGATGTGCAAAAGTATACAAAACAAGAAGAAACAACAAAACTAAATATTAATTTAGATTTCTTTAATTTGTTTAAAATCCTGTTACGTTTTATTGTATCTAGTTTAAAAAAAACAAATTTATGTTCCTTTTGACAGTCTTATCAAAAAAAAATATATACTGTGAAACCTCTCAAAACTGAACCCTCTGTTAACCAGAATTTTATCAAAATAGGATGTATTTCACAGTCCTGGTCTGTAGAGAACTGAACGTCTTTAAACCAGACTTTTATCAAAATAGGATGTATTTCACAGTCCTGGTCTGTAGAGAACAGAACGTCTTTAAACCAGACTTTGCTTGGTTCCGATGGTGTTTGGTTTAGAGGGTTTTCACTGTAAAATATTCAGTCCTTTTGTTGATCAGTATAATTACAATCAGCAACATCAAATGAATAATTAAGAGACATCATGTCTGTGAACATTGGTTTTTCGTTTGAGGTTCCCCCCGCCTTTTCTTATAATAGTGGTAATAATAATAGTCATTTCGATAAATGTCATAACCTGTATGTATTGATATTTCAAGGTAATCCATATGTTGGTTACTAGAGGTTATGCTAATTTTCGTGGCTAATTGACAAATAATTCTCAGTTTTGGCAGTGTCATGGTACTTTTCATGGGCGGGACATAGCCCAGTGGTTAAGCGCTCGCATGATGCACGATCTGTCAGGATTTCTCATTCCTGCTAGTGTATCACTACTGGTATATCAAAGGCTGTGGTATGTGCTATCCTGTTTGTTGGATGATGCATATAAAAGATCCCTTGCTACTAATGGAAAAATGTAGCAGGTTTCCTCTGAAGACTAGTTAAAATTACCAAATGTTTGACATCCAATAGCCGATGATTAATAAGTCAATGTGCTCTAGTGGTGGTGTTAAACAAAACAAACTTTTTCGTTGTATTGAGAAACTTTAAGAAACCAACTATGGGTGAAGGGTAGTCGACTTCAATATTGAGTTATGTACAGGCATGTGATTCTTCCGCTAATTGGCGGAATTCGTTTCATTAATTTTCCTTGCATTCTGCACTCGATTACGTGCCTTCGGCACGCATGTATCATTTTCAGCTTTTTTTAGAAATGTTTCAGTCACATGCCTGTATGCACCGTACTGTACAGGCAGGGAGCATTTTGTTCAGTATTGCTTAGCGATTCACTATGCAAGTTTCAGAAATCGCTACACAATTTTAAAACCTTAAATAGTAGTTACTAATCAATTTTTAGTTGCCTAGAAATATTGCTAATGAAGATTTTAAAAACAAAATGTTCCTTGACTGGTACATATGTCATTTATCCTATCCACATTACTTGAATCCCTGTATGGCCTAAAATCTGTTTTTGTCATTTTACCCCCCACTTTTCATATGTTGACGTAATCATTGTGAGAATAGAGATACTATTCCAGATTGTATTTTAGAATAAAATTTAATATTCATATTTACATATTAAGAGAAATGTTTATGATTTTCAGTAAAAAACCCCCCACAAAAATGGAAACATTATGCTCATTAGTTGACATATGTATACCATGAATTTAACGCTACAGTATTTTTTAGGAACCGGTTGACGTATTAGAGTGGTGGTTCACGACTCTATTTGTTTGGGGAGAAAGTGATTCTATTTTTCTACCAGTGAGTGTTGCAACTGATATATTGTACAGTGGTTACTGGTCATCATGTCATGAATTCAGCATCGGCTCATCATGCATTGCTTTGTTGTTATTGGTTCAACCATTTTTCATGGTTGATTGGTGCAAATGATATAACAAAAAATTAAAGAATTTAACAGTTGAATATTATTTTGTTATTTTTTAAAGGTAAGATACTAATCACATATATAATTATATTGAATGTTTTTTTTTTTAAATAAGACATTAATAATTGAAATAAAGACAAAAACTAATAGAATTTAAACTGAATAATATTTGTTAAAGAAAATTGAGGGTGGGATTTAGCTCAGTCCGCTGAGGTGCTTGCGTCAGAGGATCGAACCACCTTTGTGGATCCATTCAGCTGATTGCTCATTTTTCTCGCATTCCAACCAGTGCACCACAACTGGTCAAAGGCTGTGGTATGCATTTGAAAGATCCCTTGCTATGAATTGAAAAATGAAGCGAATTTCCTCTGATGACTGTTTGGAATTGTTTGACATCAAATAGCCGATGATTACTAATAATTAATAAATATGCTTTAGTGGTGTCGTTTAAACAAAACAAACTGCTGACTGTGTGTCAGAATTAACAAATGTTTGACATCAAATAGGCGATGATTAATCAATGTACTCAAGTGGTGTCGTTAAAGAAAACAAACTTTAAAGAATAATTAATGTTTGCATTTCTTTTTAGTATATTTCATTGTTTCAAAGCTACACCTTATAGTATCTTTATTACTTAACCTTCACAATAGATCATCCACATTGGTTTTCCTTTGGACCCCCTCCCCTGATTCAATCTGTAGATGCAGTTGTTGATTAAGATCACATAAAATGTATTAATTTACCATGAACACAAAGACTGAATGCTTTGGTGTAAAGAATATTTATTACCACAGACAAAATAAGCGATTTGGATATTGGCCAGTAAGCAAAGACCTATTTAAAGCCTCCCAACTTGTGTTGGACAAAACCAGTACATCACATAATTGTTTTCAGGTTTCATATAAATATATACTGTAAAAAATAAATAATGGATTAATGTAATGTTTATACAATATGTTAGTTTTTGCCAAGCTAGGGTATAGAAGAGAAAGTAAATACAAAAAATAAATAGTAAAAATAAATAAATTGGTTAAAATAAATAAACATAATTGGAAACCAGGTAATTTTGACACCAACACATTCACAAACGTGTATGTATATGTAGCCATTGTCTTTCACATGTAGGTCTATGGTAATTTAAAAAAAAAATGTTTCCTTGCAGCATTTAAATGGCAGAAAGTAAAATTGCAAATGTTTAGTTGATAGTTAAACATGTGCTGTTCAAATAATTTGAAATAACTAGACACTAGTATTATATTAAGTTTGGAGCCCAGTTTGTATTTGTCCCTCAAGATGCCACAAATAAGTATTTTAAGTTTTTTTTTTTTTAAATCCAGACTCCTTTAGCTTTTTTGCTAAATTATTTAAGTTTATCTTGCAGTTTCTGTACCAGGATCAACTCCACTAATTTTCAATGTAAGGTATGTAAGAATATTTGACTGCATCCAGATTCCATGTACATTTTGCACATTTATACATCTACATCCAGATTCCAGTTGGTTTTTTGCAAATTTATACATCGGCATCTCGATTGGAACCATGCTTATTTTGCAAATGTATACATCTCTATCCAGATTCTATGTGTTTTTTTGCAAAGGTATACATCTGCATCCAGATTCCATGTGGTTTTTTGCAAATTATACATCGGCATCCAGATTCTGTGTTGTTGTTTTTTGTAAGTGTATGCATCTACATCCAGATCTCTTTCAGAATGTTATCGTCTTCTCCACTCCCATTGTTCTCTTTTCTGCAGGATGCGCTTCATAAGCATACGGGCAAGTAGCACCCCACAGATCTGTAACGAAATGGGAGCATATGGGCAAAGAAAGACAAATACTTGAGAGTAGGCCTACAGTGTGTTATCAGTAGATAGTAAGTGTTCGATATAATGAGATAAACCGCGACATCAAGTCATTTTGCATTGCAAAATGCGAGTTAGCAAAGTTCCGAAAGTTTAGTGAATTAGGCCCCTCGCTCGGAGAATGAGAGAAGAAACCCACTGCCATGACATGGCATTTAATAAACCAGTTGTGAAGTAGTACTAGCGTAGTCAGGATTTAGATTGAGATGGGGTGGGGGGGGGGGGGGAAACCTACGCTATGTATATATGTACAATTTATATATATGTAAAAAACAACAATTAATAGTTAAAAAAAGAAGAAGTTTGATTAGGGGCCTTCTGGTTACAACAACGACCCTTCACCTTGGTGATCAATCCTACAATCAGTGACAACATAACATGTAAATGTCCATGTTAGAAACATAAATCTCACCAGTAATGACATTCAGAGTAACTAGCACTCTCATAAATGTTCCTGCTAAAGTGAAACCAGTTTTGAAGGGACTATCCTGAGTTTGTAGCATTTTCAAAAGATTTCTAGCAAATACTATATTTTTACATGAATATGAACCAAGTGGACCTTTTCTATTTTGTTTTTGCACCACCAGAAACTCCATATGTATAAACCCCCCAGCCTACGCCCCTGAGTGGTAAGGTGCGGGACGTAGCTCAGTGGTACAGCGTTCGCTCGGTGCGCGGTCGGTGTGGGATCGATCCCTGTCGGTGGGCCCATTGGGCTATTTCTCGTCCCAGCCAGTGCATCACGACGGTATGTACTACCATGTCTGTGGGATAGTGCATATAAAAGATCCCTTGCTGCTAATCGGAAAGAGTAACCCATGAAGTGGCGACAGCGGGTTTCCTCTCAATATCTGTGTGGTCCTTAACCATATGTCTGACGCCATATAACTGTAAATAAAATGTGTTGAGAGCGTCGTTAAATAAAACATTTCTTTATTTATTTATTTAGTGGTGAGAACAAACGAAGTCGTGTTAGGGCTGAACTCTGGAATGTTAACGACACTACATCTAACCACTACAGCAGGCAAGACGGAAGCAAGTAGACATATTTATTTTGCATGGGTAAGCGGGTGGGGTGGGTGGGCTGAGATAAAGGGCGCATAGAAAAGTTTCTAAGGGCTTCCAGGCTATGCTGCCCCTTAACATTTGAAAACTAGATGTCTTGAAATGCATTCTACAAGTAGAATTAATCTCCGACTTAAGATTTACTACCAATAATATTTTTGATTCAGTGTGAACTCCACCACCCCTTCCCCCAGTCCCCTCCCCCTGCTCCCCCGTGCCTGTACAGAGCTACCTGCGGGATGATTATTCCAGCGCACACAGCACCAATGACAACTTCGTTATTGGCCAGCCACTCCCCAAAACTCTTCATACAGCCTTTGGTGAATATTCGGTTAAACACGTCCTCTCTCTGTAACAATCCACAAACATGTTATAAGTAAATCTTCAGTCGTACGCCATATAGTTTTATACACAATAACACAGAGATACACAAACGTTTATTTGAAATGGTTTAAAGATTAAACTGTTTTAACATACAATGCAAATATGTCCACTGGCAAGCATGCTGTTATTTGTTAATGCTTATTATTATTATTGTTGTTTTTATGTTGTTTAAAAGTTCACCTCAAACCCGGGGGGAGAGGGAGGGCACACTGTCTTTTACACATTATGGGACATTAGTCAGATACAAAATGTAGGGGAGAGTGAGGGACACAGAGAGAGTGAGAGGTGTAGGGAGAGTGAAAGAAGGTGAGCGAAACAGAGGGAGGGAGAGAGTGAGAGGTGTAGGGAGAGTGAAAGAAGGTGAGCGAAACAGAGGGAGGGAGAGAGGTGTGATTCTTTATTATCATCCATTAAAGGCTTTTGTAGGAGATATCGCTGGCACTATAATTTGCGATATCTCCTGCGATATTCTTCTAGGAGATATCGCTTCTTTTGTTACGTCACTGTGTATGTTTCAGCGCTAAACCTATCATTAGTAACGTTACGTTCAGCTAGTTAACGAGTCTACCGCTGCCAAATATAGTGACATTCAACCCACATTATTGACATTGTTTACAACAGTCACAACTGAAAAGAATGATAGTGGATGATAAAAAGATTACCTCCCTTGTGTCTTGTGATATAATTTATCAGCACTTGCTGATAAAAGTATTAAAATCCTCGGCAAGCCTCGGATTTCATACTTTTATCAACCCGTGCTGATAAATTATGATGTATCACAAGACATTCGGGAAGTATCCTCTATCTATCAAGTCGTGAAACAGATTTCCAAACATTTTGTTTCTTGACACAAGCCATCAGAATCTATCTATTCGAGGTCTGAAGTTACTACTAACTCACCGACTTGTCAGTGGTTTGGAAGCCGCACATCATATTCATGTAATCTCCCTGCATTTTAAAGAAAAATAAAATTATTGCATTTGGAAATGGTCTCTACAAACCATACATACCTAAAGGAAGGGAATGTTTTAACGACGCACTCAACACATTTTATTTACGGTTATATGGCGTCGGGCATATGGTTAAGGACCACACATATATTGAGAGAAGAAACCCGCTGTCGCCACTTCATGGGCTACTCTTTTCGATTAGCAGCAAGGGATCTTTTATATGTACCATCCCACAGATATGATAGTACATATCACGGCCTTTGTTACACCAGTTGTGGGGAACTGGCTGGAACGAGAAATAGCCCAATGGGCCCACCAACGGGGATCGATCCTAGATCGATCGTGCATCAGGCGAGCGCTGTACCACTGAGCTACGTCCCGCCCTCACATACGTAAATAGACTTGACTGAGTTTGTAGACACGTTAATATATATATATATATATATATATATATATATATATTCCAGGGGAGTATGACCTGAACTTCGCTCGTCACAGTCTGGACCCCACTCCCTCTGTATAATTTCCTGGATATACGCTCTGATATTCCAGAAGGAAATTATTATGAACGAACTCACCGGCTCAATAATACAGCACGACACGGGGACGGCACACCGCTGAGTACTCGGGTTCGAGTCCGAGCAGTTGAAGTACTCGTCCTGCTGCCAGTCCCGGAATCCGTCGTAACTGTCCGTCACACCGCAACACTTAAACTGTACAAGTCGTGAGAGAGAGAGAGAGCGAGAAAATAAAAAATAAATGGACTTTGTTTTGTTTAATGATACCACTAGAGTACATTGATTTATTAATCATCGATTAGATGTGACATATTTTGACACGTAATAAGGGCGGGACGTAACCCAGTAGTAAAGCGCTCGCTTGATGCACGGTCGGTCTAAGATCGGTCCCCATCGGTGGACCCATTGGGCTATTTCTCTTTCTAGCCAGTGCATCGCAATTGGTATATGAAAGGCCGTGATATTTGCTATCCTATCTGCAGGATGGTCCGTTTAAAAGATCTCTTGCTACTAATGGAAAAATGTAGCGCGTTTCCTCTCTAAGACTGTTTGTCACAATTACCAAATGTTTGATATCCAATAGCCGATGATTAATAAATCAATGTACTCTAGAGGTGTCCTCTGTATTGGAAGACACTATAAATGACATGTCAATTAAACTAGGTGTTCCTATTGCACGCATCAGATGAACCATACGCAATGAACACTGTTTTTCAATATCTCTATTTCCACCCACGGGAATTCATTTCATTCGATAATACGAAAATCAGTTTATTAACTCAGCCAAGAATGGACACAATGTATTTGTCTGTTGTTCGTCCACAATATAGCACTATAGTAATGGTTATTGATATATACTAGTATTAATTCCACCTCGAATTATCGCAATCGGTGGAATATTAATGCTAAGCATTTGCGCCAGTAAAGAATCGAGTCAGAAATATAAAGCATGGCTCTTTCAGATATTTAAAGTTAAAATTTGTTTTAACGACACAACTAGATAACATGGATTAATTAATCATGAGCTATTAGATGTCATAGAACTGGGATATCTAACACGTCAATGGCGTAGCCAGCATGGGTAGACGAGGCGCTTGCCTCGTCTGGAATTTCCCCAGATTTATTTTATGTTTCCCATGACACTGATATTTATTTTACACGTCAGGGTTTGCCTCGGCGTTTTTTCCTCTCTGGCTACGCCCCAGCACGTAGTCTTCAGAGGAAACCCGCTACCTTTTTTTCCTATACGCAGCAATCATGCATGATGTATATTTTATATGCACTTTCCTACAGACAGGACACACACAACACGGCCTTTGATATACCGGTCTTGGGAGACTGGTTTCGACGGGGAAATACCCAATCAGAGAATGGGTCCACCCAGGAGGTTCACTCTTACTACCCAGACACCGCAGACGACCACTCTACCGACTGATCAAGAACTAATCGCACGACCGTTTTATGCCTGTGCCTAGTCCAAGGCGGACCCAATAACTTAAACCCACATAATTTGCTACGTCAGATTCGGACTAGCCTGTGCCTACCTCTTTTTGAATGAGATCGATCCACATTTTTAGCCCATCGTCGTGGTGGTAGCGTTTCACAGCTTGCGTCAGAACATATTCGGGTCCGATCTTGAGGTTTTTCCGGACTTCAGGCATGGTGTAGAAAATGAACACCAAGATGGCGACTGCCGTCTCTATGATTAGCACGACATAAAGACTAACCTGAAACTACACGTGTACATTCACATTAGGCCATTGTTCATTCATTCTTTATGTATCTGGGTCCGTATTTATCAAACAAGCTAAGTCATATATTTTGAGAGAGAGAGAGAGAGAGAGAGAGAGAGAGAGAGAGAGAGAGAGAGAGAGAGAGAGAGAGAGAGAGAGAGAGAGAGAGAGAGAGAGAGAGAGAGAGAGAGAGAGAACACGTTTTTGTCTATTACAAAAGAAAATAAGATAATAAAATAAAATATACTTTTCAAGAAAAAAAAGAAGAAAAAAAGAAACTTGACATTGGTAAAAATAATGCAATCGGATTATTTTTTATATAGAATCAAAGACAATCAAATAAGTGAGCGAAAGGTGATGCAAAAACACTATAAAACACGTCCGATTCGCATAAACGTAGCCATAGTCAACTTTTGTCCTGAAACGAAAAGGCGCAATCCCCAGAGAAGCACGTGAATCATGAAGTTCTGTAACTTTGCATACCAAACCCTCCGTTGGTGGGGCATAAAAGGCCACATCAGCAGTGATTCAAACAGACCGCATACCAATACTGTACAGGTAATGCAATAATGCCAATATCTACGTCAGCTCAACGTAATAATGCCACTGGAAGATTGCAAGCAGGAACAACTCAACAAGCTGTGGCAAGGCACTTTGGCGTCTCCAGACAGACCATCTCTGCTTTATGGGCACGGTACAACACCACTCAAAGTGTTAATGACAGGCCAAGGTCAGGTCGTCCCAGAGTAGGCCTAACCACCGCGTCTCAAGATCGATTCATCCGGGTGTGTCATCTTCGAAATCGAACCACAACAGCAACAACTACAGCGACACAAATCCCTGGACTACGCAGAATTTCTGACCAGACAGTTCGTAATCGGCTGAGGGAGGCAGGGATTTTCCCTAGAAGACCAGTTCGACGTAACGTTTTGACCCCACGTTACTTAGCGGAGCGTCTGCAGTGATGCCAGCAGATGATCCGATGGACAAGTGCCAGGTGGAAGACTGTTTTGATCTCAGATGAGTCTCGTTTTCTCCTGTCAAGTGCTGATGGACGCACACGTGTTTATAGACGTCGAGGGGAACGTTATGCTCCAAACTGCGTTCAACAAGTCATGGTGTGAGCAGGAATCTATCATGGCGGTAGGACGGCTCTTGTGCATGTGGCAAGTGCACTGACGGGCATTAGATATCGAGACGAGATCCTGCAGCATCACGTCATTCCGCACATGAACATCAACGTTGAAATGTTTCAGCATGACAATGCCAGACCACATGTTGCACGTGTTAGTCAGGAGTTTCTGCAGCGCCACAACGTCCATACACTAAACTGGCCTGCCCGTTCGCCGGATTTAAACCCAATAGAACATCTATGGGATGCACTGGGTCAGCGTGTGCGCCGGAGGAATTCACCACCCCAGACACTTCCTCAACTTCTTACGGCACTGCAGCATGAGTGGCAGAACATTGTACAACGTTTGATTGCTTCCATGCGTCGCCGTTGTCAAGTTGTCATCAGGGCTCGTGGTGGTCATAACCGATACTGACATTTTGCCCACCCCTATGTCACACATATGTCTGTGTACATGTTTCAGGTGAATTCTCAGAGATACTGTTTCGGATATGTACAGAGTAATCCCCTTCCTATGGCGCCTTGATCTTTGGTTGCTTGTATTATATCTACCGGTTTTTTTTATTATTAAAGTTTTAAAATCAATGTCAAGTTTCTTTTTTTTGAAGAGTATATATCAAAAGAGTAGTCTTTGTAAAAATAACGTTTAAGTAATTCACTTGGCTACCAGATGTAATAGATGCATCCAAAAAAAACCTAGTTTTACAGGAGTCGGTTTAGTGGCCTTACACCTACCCACTGAGTCGTTAAACTCGCTCTGCAAACCCGATACCTATCAGCCTTCAGCCCGATGACTATCACTACGGGGGCGGGACGTCGCCCAGTGGTAAAGCGCTCGCTTGATGCGCTTTCGATTTGGGATCGATCCCCATCGGTGGGCCCATTGGGCTATTTCTCAACTGGCATATCAAAGGTCTGTGGGATGGTGCATATAAAAGATCCCTCACTACATTAGAAAAATGTAGCGGGATTACTCCGATGACTACTAGCCAGAATTATTAAATGTTTGACATCCAATAGCCGACGATTAATTAATCAATGTGCTCTAGTGGTGTCGTTAAACAAAAGAACAATAAAAAGATATTATTACACCACCAAGGTAGTACAGTACAACTTACAATTACTTACAATTTTGAGCAGCAGTATATTTTCCCTCAAGGCGCCCAGGCACCCAAAGAAGGCGACAGTGAAGACGACACAGCCGTTCACCATGGACATGACGGCTGGGTCGAAGAAGAAGTACATGCCGTCTGTGACGATTCTACCTTTCTCCGACAGTAACCAGTATCCGAACCCGACGGCGGCAACTCCGGCGAACTAACAGTGAATGAACAAATGAATGAGTGAACGAATACATGTTTAACGACGAAAGAACATACCTCGCCTGGTGCTTATAAAACCTTTAGAGACTATACTCGACACTCTAATAAGAGTCTGAAATGTGAACGTCATGACAATGCCATACAAACTGTATATGTGTGATGTCATTAGAGATTGAGTCGGGACTCTTAACAGTTTTATAAGCACGGGCCCAGGTACCAGCTATTGGGAGTGAAACAAAGATAAGTACATAAATATGATTATTTTCATTAATATATATATATATATCATTATGTAAAACCACAGTGTAAAGAACAGTGGGGAAAGTACAATACAATACAATACAATACAATACAATTCAAAAATCAAGGTAAGTTTAAAACTTTGCATAGAAATAAGAATGTTTGAATGATCGGCAATTTCAGAACAAAAAATCTAAGCCACGAACCAACGAGCAGAAATGCTCGGTCCTCTTTTGGGGAATGAGAACATTAAACGTTGACTAACAGACTGGCGGGTAAATACTTGATGACAGCCTGAAGAATGATCATAATAACTTTTTGAATCCCACGAACAGCAAGACAGTCACGTCTCATGGCGAATGAACTATATTGTAGGACTATAACCAGATAGAAAGACATGTTTTATTTAACGACGCACTCAACACATTTTATTTACGGTTATATGGCGTCAGACATATGGTTAAGGACAACACAGATATTGAGAGAGGAAACCCGTGGTCGCCACTTTATGGGTACTCTTTCCAATTAGCAGCAATCTTTTATATGCACCATCCCACAGACAGGGTAGTACATACCACGGTCTTTGATATACCAGTCGTGGTGCACTGGCCGGAACGAGAAATAGCCCAACAGGCCCACCGACGGGGATCGATCCCACACCGACCGCGCATCGAGCGAACGCTGTACCACTGGGACCGGCCTCGGTGGCGTCGGTCTACAGGCTGGTAGGTACTGGGTTCGGATCCCAGTCGAGGCATGGGATTTTTAATCCAGATACCGACTCCAAACCCTGAGTGAGTGCTCCGCAAGGCTCAAT
This sequence comes from Gigantopelta aegis, assembly GCF_016097555.1. Lineage (NCBI taxonomy): Eukaryota > Metazoa > Mollusca > Gastropoda > Neomphalida > Peltospiridae > Gigantopelta > Gigantopelta aegis. Next base: position 76,252,174 of record NC_054708.1, read on the forward strand.
GGGTAGGTGTAAACCACTTGCACCGACCAGTGTTCCATAACTGGTTCAACAAAGGCCATGGTTTGTGCTATCCTGCCTTTGGGAAGCGCAAATAAAAGATCCCTTGCTGCTAATCGGAAGAGTAGCCCATGTAGTGGCGACAGCGGGTTTCCTCTCAAAATCTGTGTGGTCCTTAACCATATGTCTGACGCCATATAACCGTAAATAAAATGTGTTGAGTGCGTCGTTAAATAAAACACTTCTTTCTGTACCACTGGGCTACGTCCCGCCCCCATAACCAGAAATAAATTGTACACAGTCACTGTAGTGCCATGTCATAAACTATTTTCCATTTGAAAATTCTCAGTACAGCACACACAACGGCCTTTGATATACAAGTTGTACAGCACTGATTGGAACATGGAAACCACCATGGGATTGTCTACCTGGATTGAAATCCATCCTTTGCCTATCACACAACAGCCAAATGCTTTTCTGTTTGTTTATCGGTCTGATGACAAGGGTTTCGTTGGTTGGAAACGTACCACCAAGGGAACCTGCTAAACAATACCTTCAACAGCAGGTGATTTGTTGTAGAGATACAGTAAATCAGCATGCTCAATCCTAATGTTTAATTTACTAACAAGTGGTTCTAGTGTCATGTGTTCATCTACACCTTGGTCGACTATAGATTAAACATATCCTTATTATAGTGAATGCTATATATATAGATTAAACATATCTTTATTTTAGTGAATGCTACATATATAGATTAAACATATCCTTATTTTAGTGAATGCTACATATATAAACATATCCTTATTTTATTTAGTGAATGCTACATATATAGATTAAACATATCCTTATTTTAGTGAATGCTACATATATAGATTAAACATATCCTTATTTTAGTGAATGCTACATATATAGATTAAACATCCTTATTTTAGTGAATGCTACATTTATTTAATCAATAACTTTTACATCTGAACGACAAAATATCTGCACAATGCAGTGGAAAGGGCATTTGGCAAACTAGTGGTTGATTCCATGACTCTCTATCTAGTGCCTCATCTATAGGAGGACAGCCACTCCGAGGAAATCTTTTACATAGCAGTTTAGGAGGAAGAAGAAAAAATGGGCATAGCGAAAGAAGAAAAAGAACAGAAACAACAACAATAACACAACAACGATCGACCTTACCCAAAACAGAAAGTTTGAGACGAATAATGAATACTTTATGAGGAAGTCTATGAAGGCGGCTCGTCTTTTATAGAATTTCCGCAACTCTTTCTCTCTCGGGGACAGGAGAGAGGCTTTAGAATCATCCTGACACTGCCCACCACCACGCCCCGTCTCGCCCCGAGACGAGGCTTCTGGGAAAAGTGGTTCATCGGCTCCATCTTCACGGAAACACCCGACCGTCTTATCAGTTTCAGTGCAAGCCGGCGGTTGACAGTCGCCATAGTTCAAGCGTTCTGCGGAAGACCGGCCGCCATTTTGTGAACTTGAAGATGACGGAAAAGAAGTCTGTGGGAAATGTGACGTCAATGTTGTTTGCTCATTCAAATCTCGCACGACCCAGACAGGATCCAGCTCGAAGGACGTGTTTTCCTCCCAACGAGCCAGAGGAGCTGTAAGACGAAACAAGAACGCTTGCATGCATTTAAATAAAGCCTTCAAAGCTAGTAGACATATGTTTTTTTCTCCCTGGAAAGCTCGCAAATCATATCTATCCCAGCCCTCGTCTGTGTAATGTTCCACATAAACCACTCTGCGGCATTCTCTCTCTCTCTCTCTCTCTCTCTCTCTCTCTCTCTCTCTCTCTCTCTCTCTCTCTGTCGGTCTATCTGTACGTCATTAATAACATACCACAGCCTTTCATATACAAGTCGTGAAGTACGGGTTGGAAATTGGCTCGTGAAGACTGCATGTTATTGCTAATATAGACTGCCGTTTTACAGTGCTACTGGTGAACCGTATACACAATGCTAATTTTAATATTAACTTTTCACAGGTAGGATCGAGCGAATGGATAAATACACACATACAAAGCTGACTTTGTAAACGTTAACATACCTCGTATGCTTGACATTGACAGCTGGAACTGTGGCAGGTGGTCCTGAAAAGAACTATGCGACAAAATATCTTTGCTTCCCCCTTTTTTCCCCCGTCTGTCTTTCATACACTATACGTGAAAACCGCTGTGCATCAACTCTTGGCAGGCATATCGAAACCTGATACAATATGCAAGAATATTTTAAGTCTATCGAGCACTGCTTCGACACTGAATCATTAGCTGCAATCTCTACTATCGACTCTCTTTTTTTACGCGGACAGTTAATAGCATACTTCGCCGTTTTCTGGAGTACGTAAACCGACTACAAATCGGTCCAAAGCTTGGCCTAGCCTCTCGTGCCATGACTGCGAACAGAGATTTACTGCCGACAGAGTCTGGCTGACTGTTTGTAATGCAATGACGAAATGAGATATTGTTTTAATGAGAGACGACAGAAATTTGATAGATGATATCGTGAACCAATCTCGGAGAGGTTGCCTGTAGTAATCGAACTTCCCTCCAGAGTAACGCTGCCGTTAGAAATGATTGTATTGACAGGCGCTATGATAATTGAAACCTGCTGTTTATATATTGACTCTTCACTCCCAGCTGGTATTTCATTTTATATGAACGCAAATAAAACCCTAGTAGTCAGGCCCGCAAAAACGGTATCTGGAGTGTGTGTGTGTGTGTGTGTGTGTGTGTGCGTGTGCGCGTGCGTGTGTGGAGCGACTTTTAACGACTCAATGGGTAGATGTAAAACCACTACACCCTCTTGTCTCTCAATAACCACTAACAACTAACCAAGTGTCCTGGGCTGTCTAGACAGCTGAGGTGTGTGTCCAGGACATCGTGCTTGAACCTTAATTGGATATAAGCACGAAAATAAGTTGAAATGAATGAAATGTGTGTGGCACAACCATTAGTGAAGGAGCCTCAGTCTAGTGAGGATCGATCCCTATTTCTCATTCCAGCCAGTGCACCACGACCAGTATGTGCTGTCCTGTCTGTGGGATGGTGCATATAACAGATCTCTTGCTACTAATAGAAGTATATAACAGGTTTCCTCTCTAGACTATATAATGTCAAAATTACCAAATGTTTTATATCTAATAGCCGATGATTAATAAATCAGTTTGCTCTAGTAGTGTCGTTAAGTAAAACAAACTTTAACTGCCTCATAAAACTTATCTTTCTAATTTGTAGTGTTAAATATTACTTAACACATGAAGCAAACACGGCAAATATGACAGTATAGTTTATGGTAAAATGATCAAAGAAAAAAAAGTTACTTTTTAAACCATCTGTACAAGTAAAGGTGGGGGACATTCAGACCCCGGGACTTGGCAAGCCTCGTCCACCAAAATCCCCGCCACCTGGGGTGTACTTTTTGTATCCAGCATGCTGCATATGTTGGATTGTAATAGTCATCAATATGACATTTGTGAGGATGTTCTGAAGGTTGTTTTGTGAGATGCTTGCTTCACTGGCTATGTTCCGGGTAATCACCGCCCGTACCGTTAAACAAATAGTCCTATCTTCTTCTTTCTATGCACAAATTGCATTGATACATTTTTACAAAAACGTTTAAAAGTTTCCAAATTACTTTCCGTTTCACAACGCAAGAAATAACTTTACTAATGTCAGACAGTGTAGTGACATTTTTATAAATGTTCAAATTTAAAAGTTTGTTTTGCTTAACACTACTAGAACATACTGCTTAATTAATAATCGGCTGGTGGCTGTCACACGTTTTGGTAATCCTAACACGTAGTTTTCAGAGAAAACCCAATACATTGTTTTTGCATTAGGAAGGAAATGTTTTATTTAACGACGCACTTAACACATTTTATTTACAGTTATATGGCGTCGGACATATGGTTAAGGACTACACAAACATTGAGAGAGGAAACCCGATGTCGCCACTTCATGGGCTACTCTGTTCGATTAGCAGCAAGGGATCTTTTATATGTACCATCCCACAGACAGGATAGTACATACCACGGCCTTTGTTACACCAATTGTAGAGCATTGGCTGGAACGAGAAATAGCCCAATGAGCACACTAGATCGATCGCGCATCAGGCGAGCGCTGTACCACTAAGCTACGTCCCGCCCCTTTTTGCATTAGATGCAATTACGGATCTTTTATATGTATTTCTCATAGACACAAGACATACAACGACCTTCAATACACCAGTCCCGTCCCGTCTAAAAAAATTATATATAACACTTTACACAATAACATTAACATTAACTTGACAGCGTATTCATTGTCACAACATAAAATACAAGCTGTATATTATTCATTTTATATCATGTATTTAAATGGTTTGTCAATTTTTCGTGCCCTCGCATGCTCCATTAGTAAATCAATACACACACGAAACACACAAGTGGATTGTGAAAATGCTGCTCTGAAATGTGTGATGCCTATTTCGAATACATTCACATCAAACAAGCTCTAAGCCACACGAAAAACACATTGGGTCGAATTTACGAAACCAATTTTTCACACAGGTCTTTAAGCATTGTAAATGTTTGTATTTACACGTAAGACACAACAAGCTTTGTAAATTTAAGACATCTTTCACAACACAACATAAAAAATATTTTGTTTTCATTTCTCATACATTTTTGTGGAGTGGGATCACCTAAGGTCGAAGACATGTGGTGGAACGTTTTAAAATTGCACCCATGATTAATGAATGAATGAAGGAAGGAAATGTTTTATTTAACGACGCACTCAGCACATTTTATTTACGGTTATATGGCGTCGGACATGTGGTTAAGGACAACACAAATATTGAGAGGAAATCCGCTGTCGCCACATCATGACAGGATAACACATATCACGGCCTTTGATGTACCAGTCGTGGTGCACTGGTGGGAACTAGAAATAGCCCAATGGTCTATATTCAACGGATTTAACATAATATTGTATAGCTAAAACTACTATACGCAACGTTTCAACCAATATAATAATGTATCCCATCGGTATACATACTACAACCCCTCACAATAAATCAGAAGGGGGGGGGGGGGGGGTTAAGCTGCTAGTTTCAGAGATAATGGGAAGCATTTTTGACTTCCTTAGTTCCGCAACCCCCCCCCCCCCCAAAAAAAAAAAAAAAAAAAAAAAAAAAAAAAAACCAACAAAAAAACCCACAAGAAGAAAAAAAAAAGAAAGTAATCCCATTACTGGCCAGACGAAACATTTTATGACATGCCCTGTACTGTCACACATCTCACCAATAACGAACCTGACCTTATTTACCGCTACATTCAAACTTGTGTGCACTTTGAACTTTGTCCCGGTGAGTAGCTAAGCAGTATTTAACACATCCTTTCACACTCCTTGCTGTGCCTGCAGTGGAGCACAGGTCAATATGGGTTGGATGCCCATCTTCACTGGCACTAGCGATGGACCTACTCTGGACTGTAGGGTCTCCACGAGTCCCGGACCTCCCCGCCACTAGATGATAGTGAGAGCAAGGAATAAGTAAAACAGCATTATGCGTCTTAATTCCAGGGGGCAAGACATAGCCCAGTAATAAAGCGCTCGCTTGATGCGCGGTCGGTTTGGGATCGATCCCTGTCGTTTGGCCCATTTCTCGCTCCAGCCAGTGCACCACGACTGGTACACCAAAGGCCGTGGTATGTGCTATCCTGTCTATGGGATGGTGCATATAAAAGATCCCTTGCTGCCAATCGAAACGAGTAGCCCATGACATGGCGACAGCGGGTTTCCTCCTTCAATATCTGTGTGGTCCTTAACCATATGTCTGACGCCATATAACCGTAAATAAAATGTGTTGAGTATGTCGTTAAATAAAACATTTCCTTCCTTAATTCCAGCGCTGAACATGGATGCCATATCATGTCATTGATAATACTGTATTCCACACATTCAACTTTTGTTTCCCTTCATATCTCACAACCCTATAAGGTAACCGGTGGCAAGCATGATAAAATTACATTTAAAAATACAATTAAATGAAAGTGCTCGTCCTTGCACGGGTATTCGAATCCTGTGAACGGATACGAGTCTTGCTAGACTCCGCCCGAGCGAGAGTACTCGTGGAAATCCTACTGGTCTAGGACATACATACCCAGTATCTACCAGGCTTAAATGTAACGGGCCCGTAGTGATCGGACCCAACAACCCACCCATCGAACTCCAGGACCATAAGATTTTGTTCTCTCTGTGTAATCTAAAACATTGCAGAGATTACGTTTCAGGTCCAAGAAGTCACGTTTGAAGAAAGGAAAGGAACTGTTTTATTTAACAACGCACTAACACGTTTTATTTACGGTTATGTGGCGTCGGGCATATGGTCACGTTTGAAGAAGACATTTGTTTCGTTTAACGACTCTACTACAACACATTGATTTATTAATCATCGGCTGTTGGATGTCAAACATTTGGTGATTTTTACATAAAGTCTTAGAGACAAAACCTGTGACATATTTTCATCGGTTGCAAAGATATTTTATATGCACTATCCCACAGACAGGATAGCACATACCACAGCCTTCGATATACCAGTCGTAGTGCACTGGCTGGAACGAGAAATAGCTCAATGGACCCACCGATAGGAATCGATCCCAAACCGACTGCTACATCCAGCCCCTGAAGTTCGAAGACAGGAAATTACATTTGAGGCCACCCAAAGATCGAGAAAACCTCCAAACCCATACAACAAAACAACCAAAACCCCCCCCCCCCCCCCCAAGAACAAACCCTCAAACAGCAAACCCTTAGTGAACCCTCCACTTGAAATATATCGGCCCACATTTTAAAATATCGTTTCTACAGTCCTGCCTAATGAAAATATCAATGAATCATCGATAACCGAAGCTTGTTAGGTCAAACAAAATATGTCTGGTCTTTGGTCGGCGTGGGCGTCGATGTTGACACTCGCACGTCAGCATTATTATTTTTTATTTTTTTCCACGGTATAACGTATGTAGGAGTAACCTGTGGATTGTACAGAAACCCCGCGCTACTGTTTAGGAAAATATTTAGGGTACCAAGGCAAAGGAGAGGCTACCATGGTCATTGAGGATGGACCAAGGCATATGAGGAGGATGTAAAAAAAACACCTAGAACTTTGGTCTGACCAGAGACCCACTTTTTTCTGCCTTAAAGAAATGTTTGGGGTTTTTTGGGTTTGTTTTTTTAAAGGACTTTGTAATAAGTTTTAATCGATGGTTACCTTCAAAATTCAGAATACCGATAATGTGACAACAAATAAAATCAGTGTGCAAACATCTACGTATAGAACATGTGAAACACATTTTCACAGACACATATACAGTTTTATTGGAAGTAAAACAATGTAAAAATGTACCATTAATACGTCTACAAAATTGCTGATCATATTCACACTGATCATACAGTTTGTTCTATTAAACAGTTATGTATATTGTTTTTATACATATTGTGCTGAATTATGCATATCGTGAACACACTAAATACACAGAACTTTATGTATATTATTTTTATACATATACACACTAAATACAGAGTTATGCTAATTGATATACATGTACATACTATATACAAACATACGAAAATGGAAGTCGTTAATTGGATATTCACAATTATAAACAAATTCACAAACCTAATAACAGTATGCTAGGGAAAATGTTAATTCTAACATACACTTTCAAAACAAACAAAAATGTTACAAAGACAACATTTTTATATACTAATTTAGGAAAATGGGTGGTAAAAAAAACCCCCAACCCAATATAAACCCAGAGTACAGTTATGAACGACCCCTAAAAAGGTCTACAACATCTGCACATTACCGGGACCTTCCGTATTTTTAAAGCCAAATTTATAAACCCGTATATTTTTGCCACCGAACCAGTTATTTAGATTAAACCGCTTCCAGTGATGTACTTAACTGACTGAAGGAAATGTTTTATTTAACGACACACTTAACACATTTTATTTGCGGTTATATGGCGCCAGACACATGGTTAAGGATCACACAGATATTGATAGAGGAAACCTGCTGTCGCCACTTCATGGGCTACTCTTTTCAATAAGCAGCAAGGGAACTTTTATAAGCACCATCACACAGACAGGATAGTACATACCACGGCCTTTGTTACACCAGTTGTTGAGCACTGGCTGAAACGAGAAATAGCCCAATGGGTCCATCGATGGGGATCGATCCAAAACCGACCGCGCATCAAGCGAACGCTTTACCTCTGGGCTACGTTCCGACCCCTAACTGATGGAGTCATCTGGCTCCGTATTCATAAACGTACTTCAAGTCAATGTATGATACCTAAATACATACTTAAAGTACATAAATAAGTATCATACATTGACTTAAGTACGTTTATGAATACGTAGCCTGGCCCCTTCCCCTATTACTCCTCGAACAAGTTAGTGTTTTGCCTAATGACATCACTAGAGCTAGTAAATGATTAATTAATCAATAGCTATTGGATATCGGGCATTTGATAATTCCGACTCGGTCTTCCGACGAAATCCAGTACATTTTTCTATTAGCAGCAAGGGGTCTTTCATACGCACTTTTCCCACTGACATACCCCGTTAGCACAAGTTTATAAAGTGCCCTATTTGTCTTGCTAGAGAAGATCAAGGTCTTGTTCAGAATGCAGAGCGCTCGTGAACAATTTGACTGGTACCATCGCCCTTATCATACGACATTCATCTAACGTTAGGTTCAAAACCCAGTCACCAGTCTTCCTGAACGTACATCCATGATCTCATTCTCATTTTCGCTGCCCCTAATTAGTTACGGTTAGGTATGGTCCAGGACCCCATTTTATGAAGCAATTTTAGAGCTAAGATCACCGTAAGTACATACGATAGTTATGCGCTTATGGTGATCTCAATACTAAGACTGCTTCGTGAACCCGTTTACCATAACGTGATATGTGGGGTTCAGAAACTTGTACATTAAGGCAGACCCATTACTTTATGTATCTGCCTTTCGACAATCCTGGTGGATCGTTTGTGTGTATGTGTCCGTCTCTGTGCGAGTGTGTGTGTGCGCGCGTCTCTCTCTGTGCGTGTGTGTGTCTGTCTGTGTATTGTGTATGTCTGTGTGTGTAGCCCTACAATGGACACGATAAAAGGGTCTTAAATGAAGTGTCTATATAACCACAAGATCCATATTTGTAATTCTCAGATTGTTGAAGCCCTTAAAAAGGTCACTAGCTCTTGGGCCCGATACTGCTGTAACTGCACCGCATAAAATATTTATACAATATCACACGCATCTTATTTAATAGCGTGTTAATAATTACTCATTATAACAAAAATAAAATATATAATGATTTTGGTCAATATAAAATAAATCCTTGATTTGTTCCAGACCTACCACGAAAATTAAAGCCAACTACCGTTTTCTTTCAACGGTCAAAATGTTTTCTGTGCTCGACGTGCGGCAATTCAAGCGTCCTTAAAATATAAAATTTCACCCCTCCACATCAAAAATAAAATAAATAAAAAATAAAATCGATCTTTAATTTATAATGACCTAATGTTCTGAACTATATTGCTAATCAATAAAATGGCGACTTGGTAATTCAATTTTACTTCTCTTATGTACATTTAGCTGGTTTCAATCCACTCATTCATTCATTTTAATTTACTTCCGTACATAATATAGCTAATAAAAATTTCAAGCCACCTTATCTTGGGCTGTCTGTTCAGGAGCCGTATTTGTCAAAGATCTGAAGTTTTTATGCAAGTTATCCGTGGTCTTTAAGGCAATCCCTTCTATTTATAAACACATAATAACATAGGGGAAATAAAACAAATGATATAAATAAAAATCATGTGCATAAAAATATTTTCCATATTTTCAGTCTTTGATAAATAGGCGCCGAGAACAGTTAGAGATTAGTTCAAGTCGGTGTAGTGGAATAACAACTTCTTACTAAGCTATGCACCCATGAAAGTTGGATCTTAAAATGTGATACGAAACACGTACCTACATTTACCACCCTAAAGCTGGTGGCGTAACACTGCGCCTGTAACATCCTTAATTCCAAGAATAGTCTCAAGGTTTCGTGCAGTACGAACACCTTTTACCATGATAAAGCCTTGGTGACTGACGTTAACGCTTGAAATCTTAAAATAACGAGTTCGATTCTCACAACTGTATTACTATGTTTTGACTAAAATGTTCTCCTACAGGCCCAAAAATAACGCGACATGTAAGATTTTAACCCATGTGGAGGAAACAAGATTATTCTTCTTTGGCATAATCCGAGGCCAAGCCTTGGAACAACCACGTTCTTGATCCCCAATTGGCGCTGATTAAATCATGTGCTGGGGTGTTATTAAACATTCCTTTCTTTGCCACCTAACCATATGGCTAAAGACTTCAGCGGCTACACAGTTTAGCTGTCCATATCCTCCGACAAAGAGTCCATCTCAAAGGAGACAGGCTCCAGTTCGCTTTTGACATGTGGATAATCGTCGTCAAGTTTGCGACCCTCGCAGTCAATATTAATACCACCATCCATATACTGGGGATCGTCGTTCGTTACTTGCTGACAGTCAATATTAGTACCACCACCCATCAACTGGTGATCGTCGTTAGTCACTTGCGGACAGTGGTCATCAGTTTGACGCCTTTCGTTACCGATCTGCTTATCACTGCTGTCGGTTTGGCGATCTTCGTTACCAACAGCAACTTGCTGATTGGCGCTGTCCGTCTGGCAGCCTTCGTTATCAGCTAGATGACTACTCCTTTCCTTGTCAACCTGACAACTATCCCTCTCTCTTTGGAGCCTTTCGTTATTCATTTGGTGACTACCATTACTTGGCTGGTTGTCGCCAGCACGAACTTGTTTCCCACGTTCAACTGTTTCAATGCCGTAGTTACTCAGCTGGTTGTCCGGATCAGCCGCTATCATCATTTGTACGACATTCATCAGGCGTTCTGGGCAGATACGTTCAGACTTGTACACTTTTCCCATATCGTCGCCATCATCCAGTGTACAGGCCGAGTTTATAGCAAGATAGAACGGAGCATGAGGACCGAGCATGTCCTGGGGTCTTGCAGCCATGTACTGTTTATAGAAGGACAAGAAACACTTGGTGGGCGTCTCCGGCTGTGCGTAAATCGTGAGAACTTTGTTGGGCTGAGTTCGGCAAATGTAGGTCAGACACTCCTTGCCGCTTGGATCTCGACCCAGCAGGATGTCGCCCCAGTTCAGACTGTGGTGCTCGTGGTGGGAGGAAATTCCAAAGAAAGCACTGTTCATGAACCACATGGTGTTGATGAGCGAGTTAGGCGTGTGTCCTCCCAGCTGCTTCTTCTCAAACAGCACGTCCACATCGCCATGCTTCATTGGATTACTTCTCGACGTCCCCGCTCCCGTCTGAATCAGCTGATCGCGCTTCTTTCTGAATGCTGCCTGCGACTGTTCAAACACAGAGTCTTTTGTTATTGAATATGGATACTTGTTTTCCCTGAGGTATCGGTCAATGTGATTCTGAACGGTTTTGAAAGAGGTGGGTTGAAACTCGTCACCGTTGCTTTTACGCACAGTGGTGTAGAAGACGGAGAGGTAGCTGTCGAGCTCATCTGGGGGAATTGAGTGGATCTGCCGCTTCTCACCACGAGCCTCTAGAAACTGGGTTATCAAATTTAAAGCGTACCTAATATTAGCCTGAATGAATCTTTCTGTTTTGGGACGATCTGGAGCGAAGTCCCTTGAGTTTCGAAACTGACTAATATGTCCTGGATTTCCAGTAATGCTGCTTATGTTGGAATTCACGTGACTCAGATCATCATCCTCGTATTCATCCAAGTCAATTTCAATAATGCGATCACTTTCCTCTCCCAGAGACACGGCCGAGGATGATGCGCCTGAACTCCTGCGTTCTGGAGTTCTACTGGACTGTGGCTGGTTCCTGGACAGGGTAGGTGACATCAAGGGTAAAGAATGTTCGACAGCTGTGTTTGACGATGAGGTATATATGCCACTGGCACTGCCAACAGTAGAGTTTCCAAGAGATTGGTGTGGTATTAAATGGGTCACAGAGGGAACTAGTCCAACCCAGTCAGTGGTGGCAGACATGCGAGCCATCTTAGGATTTGGAGGTTGGCCGGCCATTTCTGCAAAACTTGGAAGTTTAGAACTGGATTGATACTGACAGGACTGTGTGTGTGAAGATCGTTCTTCCTTTGTTGCCCGTACTGCGTGCTGGACCGAGATGTCCCCACCTCGATCAGGTGGATGAGGTGATCTGTGATGGAGGTGCAGCTTACTTGCATTGTGATGTGCTGGAGATGCTGAATAAGCATATCCTGCCATTGCTTCGTCCCTGCTTCTCGACTTCAGGCGGCTTCTCTGGTAACTACTGCTACCATCATCCACCAGTCGGTGTGCATTGTTTTCCTTTTCAAAGGGGAATGACTTGCCATGAGCAGGCTGCGGCCTTCCATACTGAAGACTCTTTGTGGTCGTCTTAAAAGCCTTGTGACAGAAGCTTTCACTGACAACATTTCCGTAGTTATGAATCACCTCACTTAAGACGTAGCGTTCTTTTTTAGAATTGTCCACCTCAATACAGATGTATCCACTCACTTCAACTGTCTGGTCAAACTGAAAGGATGTTCTGCAGAGTTCTTGTAAATGGTCCACAAACGATGTAAAGAATTTTACTGTGTATTGCTTTTCCATGGTGTTTCCAAATTAACCTGCAATTGCAAAAGGCAGAGATTTAAGTACAGAGCTAAATATTATCAAGTACTTCCAAAAAATACTATCATCTAAATCTGGTGTGTATCACTGCTGATAAATCTACATATAAAGCAGCTTCATAAAGATATTGTCATTTCAAGATACTTTTATAATTAATTCCAATTTTTGAAAACCAAATATTAGTTATTACATGTATAATTTTTAAAAAGAAAGAAAGAAAAAGTTAAAGGCATACCTGACTGTATATGTTAATGCAATGATTACTAGGCCATTGTAGATTAGTAAATGATAAATTATCAGACAAGTAGATGATAAATTATGAGAGTACTGTATAGATGATATATCAAAAATTTACATTCATTTATAGTACCACACATTACCTTTTCATTTGAGGTATGACAGTATTCCCACTGTGTAACCCAAAAACATAAAACGTGTGTTGAGGGGTACCAGTATCCTGTTTATTGAGTGAGGTTTTAAATTCTTTGTTCTATAAACCAGGAAACGGCAAAACTGTCAAAAGCAATGAAATATGGACAAAACAATGCATTAATGCAATTTATGATCATTCAATTCAGCAACATTTCGCAGTGTTCTGACATTTTGAAAATTGATAAGAAAATGAAATGGTATTATTATCTACAAAGCCATGTCAAAGAATTTTAATTTGTACTCTTGAATACTCTTTATTTCACTATTTCCTGGTGGTGGTAAGGGAGAGATCATGAGCAGCTTTATTGTCAACAGTTACATCCATACATGTACATGTATACATGTGTATGTAATGTTTTAAAAACCATGTGTCATTTTTAGTCATAAATTAAACAAACATTCTGAGAGTACTGTAAAGCAATACAAGTCACCACAACTGGCCCAACCAATTTTCATTTCTCCTAAACTCAAGGGCCATAACTCTGTGAAAAATTAGTAATTTACTATTAAAGTCAAACTTAATCTGTGATAGTACATGATAAAGCTATAAACAAAATTTCATATCAATGTCTTCAGGCACTGAAAAAAACCAACCCATGTCCAGAAAAAAAAGAAATCATATCTCGTAAGTTCAAGGGCCATAACTGTGTGAAAAATGTGTAAATTGTCGTCAAAGTGGTTCTGTAACAAAACTTGATAAAGCTACATGTATTTTGTGGTATTGCAAAAAATATCGGAAAAACCCTCACCGTTTTGTATCTCCTAAGTCCAAGGGTCATAACTCTGTCAAAAATGCAGGGCTTCTAGAATTTTATAAAAATCCACTAGCCATGGGATCAGTAATTTTAAAAATGTACTAGCCATGATTAAAAATGTACTAGCCCTACTTTAAATAAATACAGTTTTGCTAATCGTAATAATCTGATATGTCACCTAAAGAGGGAGATTGAGTGAGTATTTTTAACATGCCCATAAACCACTATGGTTTCAGGCATGTCTGTCGTGGGCCAAGTCTCTGGAAATTAAGCTTTAAAATCCTTAGATTGGGGTGGAAAGAGGGGACTGGATATTTATATTTACAAAATATGTAACTCTAGCATTTGACATGAGTTTTTTTCCCCACTAGCCGTCGGGCTAGTTATAGTAATTATTTACTAGCCCAACACTGAATATCACTAGCCATGGGAGTGGGGCTACCATAATCTAGAAGCCCTAAAAATGGGTAAATTACCATGAAAGTCAAACTTGATCTGTAACAAGTTCACTTTCGGGTGAGATTTCATTCATCACGGTCCACTATAGTTCCTAATTGTGACACATGTTAAGGTTCACATATTCACTTCTAGAAAATGGTGAAGAATTAAAACATATGTATGTTTAATGGTAATTAGCCTTCTGGCTGTATTTTGCCCAGGTTATTTTGTAATATTGTACATTGACCTTTTGGGGCATGGGTGTATAGTGCAAGAGACAGCTGGAGTGAATTGGTTAATGAACCACCTGTTCTGACCAGTACTACAGCCAGATGCGGTCATACAGTAAAAAACTGAGACGGAAATGTTCTCAATTTTGGAGTGAAAATAAATGCTTATATAATGTATGTTCGCAATGGTGTATGTTGTTAGTGCCAACGAGAATCCGTTCTATTGGCAATCTTCATTTGAAGTTGGGCAATTTAACATGGGTTTCCATGGCAGATGACATCTGTGTAGTGAGACCCGAGGGAATTTTTATATACACCATGCCATAGACATGACATACATCAGTCCTTGGCTTTTGAAAAACCAAGGCGAGCGAAAAATCGCACACCTCAAAATGCTTAGGCGAATGAAAAATCGCACACCTCAAAAACGCTATGGATGAGTGAAAAATCACACACCTCATAATGCTTAGGCAAGTGAAAATCCAAGCATTATTAATTGATGAAGTATTTGGAACATGTAAATGTAGACATATCTTTCAAAAATGAACCAATAAACCAATAATGTTTTCTTCTAATTTTATATTGTTTGGTTCATTCTTTTCCCTTTCAGGAATGGAGTTTTAAAAAAAATTCAGGAGCAGTGTTATAGAAATATAATTATGACATACACTGATGCAGACAATTTGATTTTTTAAATTTCAATATCCACTATTCAGATAATTTGATGCACACAATTATAGATATCTTTTCAGTGTTAGATGGTTTGATGAATGTGCAGCTAAACATGTGTAGGAATCAACTTGGCTTGAATTTCATTATTATGTACAATGACATGATTAGGATAGTTCGGATGGGAAAAATCCACTGGTTCTGAGGTGGTGGTTCAATTAGAACTACATGACCCAAGCATCTCAGGTGTGCATTACTGTCTGAATTAGATCCCTCATATTATTATGTTTATGTTTTGTCAGGCTTGACCTGTTATACAAAACACATCATCATGTGTGCATAACTATGTGTGAATAAATAAGAATTCACTGCAAACTGTCGTCATCGTCACTGTCAGTATCCGATTCAGAATTACAGTTAATAATAGGGTCACTGTGACTCTGGTTTACCCTGGTTGCGTATCCAGTTCGAGATTATAATGACCATCACAATATCGCCATTTTTTATTGGTTAAATTCGGCTATAACACCTTCTAACAACAAATGGGAATGCACCTATTTCGCAAGATATTTATACAAACTTGACTGGTTACGTTACACACTACGAAAAAGCACTGCGTCAGGAACAAGTCTAATGTTTGTACTCGTGATAAAAATATGTTGGTACGTTGCCGGGATTAATCATTCAGTAAATTTGACATGAATGGTAAATCGGTTATGCCAAATAAAATGGCATAACCGATGCACAAACGAAACAATTGTCCGTGCAATTTGTGCAGGCCTGGAAAAGGATTAGTAAACAAATTATTAATAAGTAGGCCTGTATCTGCTAGTAATTGTCATCTAGCCTATATAAATGGGAAATGTTTTCTATGCATGTGCATTGTAATGTATGATTGATTTGATGATAATTGATATAATGTTTACCGTGTTCCAATTTATCAAAATCAACCAACAAATGTTAATACTCATGCTAGTTTCTGTTGTCAAGAGATTAAATGTAGGTCGTAGTCTAATGATGACATTCTTGATTTTCAAGAGTGATGCATGTCATCATGTGATGTCACCGAAACTCTTCCGAAACAGGCGAGACTTTGACAACGACAATGGTGTAAAACTGTTATTTCTTCATGTTTGTTTAATATTACACGTTATTTAATATCGAGTTTACAGTGCAAAATGGCGATTGTGTATACATTTCCCTACATATGTATAACAATATTTTGAATGTCTAATCAAGTGTCTTTTCCTCATTAATTTTGTGAACTTTGTTTTGGGGAAGGTTTTCTTAATTAAAAAAAAAGCATTCCAATGTCAGGATTCACGCATATGTAGATTCCTTAAAAACAAGTCATATATTTAATTATTATATACCATTTATATGTAAGTAGACCAGTTTAATTATAGGCCATGAGAATGAAAGTTACAGATTTGCATCCAACGCCCGCATGCCGTGAAAGCTACTGATGAAAATTTTCATTATTTACAAAAAAATTCATTATTTGCACAAAAAAGGCACTTAATGATCATCACACAAATTCAAGTTCCAAATCGTCAATAGTGGTAATGTCTACGAGGTCCTTCGCGCCAAAACTGCCATCTCCGTCATACATTCTGAAGTGTAGCCCAGCAGAGCATTGAATCCCCAAGCAGGAAGCAGTATATTCCAAACATTTGACAAAAATTGCCGAACTCTTGATGTGTCGAATGATGTGATTGGTCCTTCACCAATCCAAAGGAGACATATAGGCCCTAGCTAGCTAGTTAGAGCTCAATTAAAATGAAATTAAAAAATTTCAATACTTTATATTCCACCTTCAAACATGTCAAAGACCTCATTTGGGAAAAATATCCGCCCGGTCCCCCCTTCACCTGACCCTAACCCTAACCTTAACTCCAACCCTAACTCCAACCCTAACCCCAACCCTAGCCCTAACCACAGCCATAACCCCAACCCTAATCCCAACCTTAACCTTAACCCTAACCCTAACCCTAACCCTCAACCCTAACTAAAAATAATAATGGAGGGGACCGGGCGGATATTATACCCTCATTTGGACTTGAATCTACTATGGAAATAATATATCAATAAAAATAATGAATAATGTGAAATGAAAAAAAGCCTCATGTGTTTTTAAAATTGTTCGGACACAAATCTATAACTTTCATTCTCTTGGCCTTATGAGGTAGCCCAGATCACGGTTTTCTTCATGATGCATTTTTTTTCCTATCAATAAGTAGGCCCATACATTTTTCAATTAGGTTTCACTGACAGTGTCAATGAAAACTCATGCTGAGTGATGGGGAACCCGAGTGACAGCTCTCCTTAAACGGCGACGTCCGTTTTTGATAACATTACAAAATTAATAGTGGTGTGTAACACTGTTAGAAAACAAATACAGGGGAGATAATCAAAATTCATTCTTCTTAATCTTTGTCCAGCTTAAATTAACAATGCGGTAATTGGCGAATGCCATTAATTAAGATTACTCTGTCACGTGTATTCTGAAAATAAACTACTACGATTAAATATAAAACAATCATTCCATAAATACTTACAATACACGAGACTTATCAGTCGTTTACATGCATTACTTTAATTGCCAGGGGAGATAACTTGATAATTTGACTATATTCCAAACGACTAGTTTCATTCATCGGAATAAGCATAAAATGAGTATTGTATTTCCCTCGATTAGAAGTTAGTTTTATTTAACGATACACTGTCGCAGGAAGCGACTTTTCAGATATTTTGCTTTATATTTGCTTTATAATAGTGTAAAAGTGTATAAATATAAAAGTGTGCCACAATTTGTGGCACCTTCCGACGCCACTGCGACACCACTTGAGCACATTGATTAAGTAATCATCGGCTACTGGATGTCAAACATTTGTAACTTTGTTAATTCTGACACGTAATCATCAGAGGAAACCCGAAACATTTTCCCATTAGCAGAAAAGGATTGTTTATCAATCTAATTAAAATTAGCTCCACTATTACATGTGGATCTAACAGAAGCCACTTGTAGCTCATGTCCACCAATCAAAACCTTACTTGCAGAATCATGCCAGTGATTTAAAAAATAATTTGAAAACATTCCGAATTATCCTGAGGGTATACGACATGTTTCGTGTAAATTACGAATGCCTTAAAACATGTTTTATTTTATAAAATAAATAATTTGTAATGTAAAACTGAAGACTGATTTTTTTTGTTTTTGTTTTTTTTTATAAATAAATAAATAATTTTTAATGTAAACTTGAAGACTGATAACCCATCCCGTACGTATTGGTATGGTTCGCTGTACTGCGGCCAATAAAATAGACTCGCCCGATATTTTTAGAATTTGTATGCTCCCAAATAACGTTATAAAAGGCGAAGTGTGATTGGTCAATATTTACAGACGAAATGTTACCTGGACATTGGAGACTACGCAGTATTGTTAGCAATCTGATGAAAATTAGTTCTACTGGTCTAAATAAGGCATTCGTAATTCACATGAAACATATCGTATACCCTCAGGATAATTCGGAATATTTTCAAATTATTTTCAAATCACTGGCATGATTCTGCAAGTAAGGTTTTGATTGGTGGACATGAGCTCCAACTGGCTGCTGTTAGATCCACATGTAATAGTGGAGCTAATTTTAATTAGATTGGATAGTTTATGCACTTTCTCACAGACAGGAAAGCACATACCCCGTTTGCAGTTGTTGTCATTTATCCTAAAACGATGATGCTACAATTATTATCACTATTGTTTTACGCTATGTGATGTAATATGTCATATATCATGAACCCACTAAAGTTACCATTTATAAATTTACTAGTATTTATTTATTTATTTATTTTATTTTATTGTATAATGAAATGACACCCGGTATATGTAGGACAGGCTGGATTTTGCCTGAATTAAACAAAACTGCCCGAATCTGGAGCATTGCTGCTAAACAGCTATATAGGATTGCAAACGAGTCACTACGCATTTTTACGTGAATTACAACTAATTTTACGTGCAGAATGATGATAGATATACATGGTACAAAGGCCTCAGTTTAGCACATTTTCGGATATTTTTATAATTTTTGCCCAAATTTGAGGATTTGCCCCGCCTCGTACGCTTATGTATGTCATGTGCGTAGATATGTTATCATATATATATATATATATATATATATATATATATATATATATATATATATATATATATATATATATATATATATATATATATATATATATATATATATACGCATTTTTACGTGAATTACAACTAATTTTACGTGCACTTGTTTTGTAGTGAACAAGGTGCATTTTAAGAAGATCTAGACGAGCAACTGAAATTATGTTTACTCTTAAAACTTTGATAGACAGTCGACAGGGCGGTCCTCTTTGTGCTTGCTTCTTTAAATACTTTTAGAAATCATTTGATAATGAGAAAAGGAATACTTCTAAAACTACTGCGAAATAATATAAGTGGCAAATAAAAAGGTTTTAGAACTGAAGAAAGTATGTAGAAAAACAATAAATCAAAACTAGTCGACCTCGTAGAAAAAACAGAGCGAAGTTTCAAGCCTTATCCTATATATTGTTTTTATGTTAATGGTATACCTGACTATTTGGGTTATAACGACACGCTTAAGCTAGCCATTAAAATTATCAACTGACATGCGTATGAAGATTATATTATCTTCTATTTTTAGCTAAGTTAATCAACAGTTACTGGCTTTCAGTCAAGCTTGGACACTTTTAATACGGAAACTTTGTATTGACCTTTTTACATGAATAATTATCTGATCGATTGTGTTAAAACATACAATTATTTAGGAATTATTTTTGATTCAAATGGACAAATAAAAGTCCCCGCTCAAAATATACGGGGCAAAGCTAGGCAAGCTATATTCAATTTAAAAGCAAATTTTCTTAATTGTTAATACCTCCAAAACTTGGGATCAAACTGATGAACCAAATTATAAAACCTATCTATTTATATGGCTCGGAAATTTGGGGACTATTGAACAAAAGACTGTGGATATTAAAAAAAAAAAAAATTGTCAACTATGTGTCTTTCCTATGTATATTGATATTATAATTGTCTCGCTAAATGTTCGGAGACACTTATCAATTTCAAATAATATACCCCCCCACCCCTCCCCCCGATGTCTACTTGCTTTCGCCATGCCTGCATTAACATTGTCATCAGGTATTTTATTGAAGAGACGCTAGAATGCTTTAACCTAGTTTGTCCTTGTAGATATTTTACTCCCTGTTGTAAATTTATAGCTAGGGGTAAATGACACAGCCATGTTACTTCTACATGATTAATGTAGGTCTACGTAGAGTATTTTATTTAATCACTTTCTGTCTGACCATGGACAGATACAGATGTTGTGACAAAATACCAGAACGACTTAATTTCATGCAAACTATAATATTAAGTTTGAGCGTGACGTAAATAATAATTGTTCTTACACACCCGTTGGCGAGAACATTATTCGTTATTTCTGATAACACATACTAGGTTACACATGTACGTGTGCTAAAAATTTAAAGACATACGACCAGGGGCCAATTTCACAAAACATCGTAAGTTTACGTCTGCGATTAGCAGTTATCCGGTCAAGCGTTTACATGTGTTTGGCATCTATTTCCACAGAAAATGACACGCTTCAAACTTTATTTGTTGTTCTTCTAACAGTAATGAGAACTGTTGTTTATTCGTAGATTTACATTTACGTGCACAACTATGCTTACGATGTTTTGTGAAATTGGACCCTGGTCACCAATGCCATACATCCAATGAAAAAAAACAGCACGGTCGAAATCGATTACACTGTGACGTATAGTTTGCCTGACAATTATTTATTTGTGACGCGTAAGTACAAGGGCTCTAAATAACTTTTAGTCGAAAAAGATGTTAAAATTTGCTTAAAATCAGTTTTTTGAGGATATGTAAGAAATATAATAATACATTCGTGTCCGTTAGATACCATTTTATCTTACAACTCGTTATTTAGAAACGTATCAAATTCGCTTTCGCTCGTTAGATACATTTAAAAATAACTAATGAGATAAATGGTATCTAACGGCCACTCATGTATTATTCTCTATAGATATGACAGAGGACAAGAAACAGCATCTGATGGAATGTATCTATGTCAGAAACGTTTGAAGACATAGTGGAGAGAGAAGTTCCCAATGTCTACTCTAGAATGCTTACATGTATATGACGTATTTGCCTTCGGAGTATTATTAGCACGGAAGGGCAACACGATTTGCTTCACTTCATGACTTGTGGGGAAAACTGCCACCCATGGGTAGGTTTACTTCCGGGTGTAAATGAGTTTATATGGCAAATTGTACCTCCTAGGGATACTTTTGACCGGTGGGCCCCGTGCGTGGAGAGGTGTTCTACACGTGTTACAGGATACGAAACAAAAGTATTCGACCATCATTTTATAGCACAAGGGCCTATATATTTAGCCTAAAATAACGTACGTGTGGGAAGAGTGCGGAGGTGGGGGGGGGGGGGGGGGGTGTGTGTAGATCCAAGGCTCAGTAAAATAGGTCTTCTTTCGCTAGAGAAAATATTTCTTCTGAAGTTAAAAGGGAACTTTTATTTATTTATTTATTTACTTTGGGGGCTATAGTTATAACTATATGTTGAAGTTTCCACTTTTATTTGATCTAGTGCATGACAAAACCTCAAACTGTTAGTAAAAACAATTGACTAAAGCTGTTTTTATTTACATATTCAACTTATTCAACCACGGCGGCTTTACCTACAATCATTCAACCAACAGCAGGTAACAAGACGGGAGCAGGTCAACTCTCCCCAGCTGTTGGTAAACTCGCCCCAGCTGTAGGTCAACTCACCCCAGCTGTTGGTCAATTCGCCCCAGCTGTTGGTAAACTCGCCCCAGCTGTTGGTCAACTCGCCCAGCTGTTGGTAAACTCGCCCCACACCCTTTAGTCAACACATATCATTACCGTTTTATTAATTATATATACCAATATTTTAAGCAATAATGTGCATTAAATAGTGTTGCATATGCACACCAATCCAGTCTAAAAACTTTGCCTGATCATTCATTTAAGGAAATAAGGGACAAACTCACAAACGTCGTTAAAATAGGCTTGACAATTCATTCATCATTGTAAATAGATTATTTTTTATAAAACCATTTTAATAAGTGGTCATAATAGCGGAGTTTAAATATAATATTAATAAATAAAATGACACCAAAGTTGTAGACGTCCATTTTTAAGTTCGTCACAATTATTTACGGACAGTAAAGTTTGAGGCGAGTTGTCCAAACACTGAGGCGAGTTGGAAGGGGGCGAGTTGGTTTTTGGGCGAGTTGACCAGCATTCAGTAAGACCTCTGATCAGATTTCTAAGGTCATGTCAGGTCAGGTCAAGTCATAGGTTTTAACGTGCTCGTTCAGAAGAAGCGTGGGCGGGACGTCGCCTAGTGGTAAAGCGCTCGCTTGATGCGCGGTCGGTTTGGGATCGATCCCCGTCGGTGGGCCTATTGGGCTATTTCTCGTTCCAGCCAGTGTACTACGATTGGTATATCAAAGGCCGTAGTATGTGCTATTCTGTCTGTGGGATGGTGTATATAAAAGATGTAGCGAGTTTCCTCTCTAAGATTACCAAATGTTTGACATCCAATAGCCGATGATTAATAAATCAATGTGCTCTAGTGGTGTCGTTAAACAAAATAAACTTCAGAAGAAGCTGTTTTAGCACACGCCTGTCATGGGTGCAGGTGTCGACTTTCTCCAGCTTCTCCGTCCAAACAGGAAAAGGTTTGGGGTGGGTGGGTGGGAGAGGATGTTTTCTAACTAGCAAGCAAGTTGAAATAATATATAAGGTCTGCGCGACCATTCCAGTTTAGTGAATGCCTTTTCCCGTTTGTTGCCTCCTTTCAATTGATTATCACTGCCCTGCTCTAATCCCTACTACACAAAGAATAAAATCAAACCCAGTTTCCCTCACAAAACGTGTGCAGCATTATCATGGGTCTGAGTCCTCAGCTAAGAAATGTTAACGACGTCATGACACGTGTTCTTCTTTTGCTAATCACAATGACTAGACGGACAAGATACTATATCGGTTAGTGATCGGTTTCGCTCTACCGATATGATGATCGATAATTATAGAAATCAATAATAGATTGAGCAGGAAAATGTGAAATTTAAGATTAAAAAAGATAAAGAATTATAAATGATATACTTTGGTTATATATTTATGAAGGAATAGATGCCTATTCTAAGGCAAAACAAAAGTAAAAGCGTCATCATATGTTGAAATTTCATCTTGTTTTAGTATATGATAAGAAGTAATAATTTTACAAAACGGGTCTTTCGTACAGGTAAAGGACCAACGAAGGCAGTGTAATACATTATATGGTTACTATCCTACTTGTGAGATGGTAGCTATAAAAGGTCCCTTGCTGCTAATAAGAAAGAGAAGCACTTGGATAGGCTGGGTTTCCTATCTTATCTGTGTGAACCTTAATTATATGTTCGACGCCACCAAAAAAAAAAAAAAAAAAAAAAAAATTCATGCTAGAGAAAAAATCTCTTCTCAAGTTAAAAGGGAACATTTATTTATTTATTTATTTATTTTGGGGTGTATAGTTATAAATATATATTGAAGTTTCCACTTTGGTCAAGTGAATGACAAAATTTCAAACTGTTAGTAAAAACAATCTATCAAAGCTGTTTTGTTTTTACAGATTCAACTTATTCAATCGCCGCAGATTTGCCTACGACAACCATCCAACCAACAGGTAAAAAGACCTCAGAATTTTAAAAGTATCTAATTTCGTGCTTATATCCAATTAAGGTTCAATCACGCTTTCCTGGGCACACACTTCATCTATCTGGACTGTCTGTCCATGACAGTGGGTTAGTTGTTAGTGGTTAGAGAGAGAGAGAGAGAGAGAGAGAGAGAGAGAGAGAGAGAGAGAGAGAGAGAGAGAGAGAGAGAGAGAGAGAGAGAGAGGAAAAAAAAAACCCAAGTACGTTTTTGTCTATTACAAAAGAAAAGAAGATAATAAGAGTGCGTAGTGGTCTTACACCTACCCATTGAGTCGTTAAAACTCGCAACTCGCTGAAAACTAAAGAGAAGCACCTGGATTGGCGGCAGTATGTTTCTTATCTTACCGGAGTGGACTTTAATTATATGTACGACGCCACTTACAACCGTAAATTAAAACAAAGGTGTTGAGTGCATGGTTAAATTAAACATTTCGTCTTTCCTTCATATAACTGAAGTATCTTCTACAACTCCCTCGACGCCGTCTTCAACAACAACCATGTCACCACCAGCAGATAATCAGATCCCACACTGACGACCTATCTCATTGTAATCTCATACCACTTTTACTTTGTCGTCGGAATCTGTAAGGTGACCATTGGGCCACTCTGAACTCTAAACGATAGTGCATTGCCCCTTCTCCTAGGAGCGGGACCTAGCTCGGTCGATACGACCCTCTCCTAAATGGTTGCGCCGTAGGATCGAGCTACCTCAATGGACCCATCCTGTGATTAAGTTTTCCCCCATCCCAAATCAGTGCCCCATGACTGGTATATCAAAGGCTGTGGTATGTGCTGTCCTGTCTATTGGAAAGTGCATA
Organism: Gigantopelta aegis; assembly: GCF_016097555.1. NCBI lineage: Eukaryota > Metazoa > Mollusca > Gastropoda > Neomphalida > Peltospiridae > Gigantopelta > Gigantopelta aegis. The sequence goes on from NC_054708.1 coordinate 76,277,094, forward strand.
TGAAAGATCTCTTGCTGCTAATGGAAAAATGTATCGGGTTTTTTTCTAAGACAATGTGTCAAAAATGACCAAATATTTGTCATCTAATAACCAATTTTATTTCATATTTTAAGTATAAAGTTGAAAAACAATTCAGTATTTGAGAAATAACCAAAACATTAGTACATCAGATTCCGTTTCTAATTTTTTCTTCAGTTAAAGTTAGTTTGCTTTGTTTAACAACAAATCATCGGCTAATGGCTATATAATCTTAGAGAGGAAACCCACTACAAATTTTCCATCAGTAGTAAGGGTACTTTCATATGCACAGACAGGATAGCACTCACCACGGTCTTTGACATACCAGTCGTGATGCGCTGGCCGAAACGAGAAATAGTCTAATGGGACCACTGACGGAGATCGATCCTAGACCGATCGTGCATCAGGCGAGCGCTTTATCACTGGACCACGTTCTGCCACCCCTTTTCTTCAGAATGAATGAATGAATGAATGAATGTTTAACGACACCCCAGCACGAAAAATACATCGGCTATTGGCTGTCAAACTATGGTAATGAGGAAAACAAACCTTTCTTCAGAAACAATTGTACATACCCATAGTGGTACATTCATGCCAGAAGGGGCCTGGCGTAGCCCAGTGGTAATGAGCACATCTGATGCGCGGTCAGTCTAGGATCGATCCCCGTCGGTGGACTTATTGGGCTATTTCTCGTTCCAGCCATACCAAAGACCGTGGTGTGTGCTATCCTGCCTGTGGGATGGTGCATATAAAAGACCCCTTGCTACTACTGGAAAAATGTAGTGGGTTTCCTCTCTAAGATTATATATTTCTAATGGTGTTTTTAAGCAAAGCAAACCTTCATGCCAGAAATAAAAGCTGATTAAACAAATGATTCTTTTGGTATTGGCTGTACTGGTTTAACTAAAAAAATAAAACAAACATATTTTGCGTAGAGGTGTTCTGTACTGAAAATGAAATCGTATCAAAGTTGGAAAACAAAAAACATTCCACACACCCACCCCCTCAAAAAAATTAAAATAAAAATAAAATAAAAATAAAAATAAAAACAACAAAATAAAAAATAAATTAAAAAAAATAAAATAAAATTAAAAAAGGAAGAAAAAAGCCAACAAAACAACCACAACAATAATAAAAAACCCAAACAAACACCCAATAACAACCTTCGAAATATTGACCCCTCAGTGACCCACAATAATGAAAATTGTCTGTATTTAGCGTCCAACCCAAAATGGGTTTACATCTCCGTCTCGGTCATACATTCGACCAATCAAGTCGGCAGAGAGAAGTGGGAAATCAAATCGCCGAGTAGATTCAAGAACCAGGTCATTAAACGTCCACTGTTTTGGCGCCAGCTTCAGTTGTCCACCGTCTGTAAGCAGCACCGCTGGGAATACGTACGGAGTGCCGAAGGTTCCGTTAATACGTAGGTAACGGAATCTTGTTTTGGTAAAAGAAACTGGAGACCCACAACTTTGTTTCATAGAATTTGCACATCGTATCAAGGTGCATATCTGAAGGTAGTAATGTCCGCTGTAGGTATGGAGCTTGTCCAAAGCGCCGAAAGCATACACGTCGTTGTTGATGCCACTTCCATCTTTCTCAAAATCTAGATAGCAACACAGTTTATTGTTGCACACTGATAGTGATCCTCGTGTCCCCTTAAGGAGCACGAAATTAAATACGTCATGGAAAAGTACAGATGGGAACTCAGTTCCACTGGACATACGGTGTGGTGTTTTGTCCTCGCGCGAGATGGCGAAACGACGCGGGGCCTGGCTGACAACATCAATTTCAGAAATCAACAGCTTTCCGCCACTCGATACAGACCAGTTGTAATAATAGACTGCGTTGGTATCAGGTGTATAAATACCACTGCCATGATGAAACGTGTAGGGTAAGTGTATATTTGCTGCCAAAAGATTCACTCCCATTTTTACGGCAAAGGAAGAATGGAATTGGATGGACGTCAATAACGGCAGAGCATCTATCCATGCCGTGGGGAAAACAACATTTCCTATACCGTATCTCTCTATTAATGTGATTGGTGGTTCGCGAAACATTATATCGAAGCACGTGAAAACCCCAAATCTACCAAAAGGGGTTTCGAAATGTACGTAATTAACGTTCTTTGGTTTGTTGAACTGGGTCTCGTAGAAAAGGTTCTCTTTATGATATTTAGCGATCAAAGTTCCCGTGGGACCATAAACGACATTGGTGTTAAATTGATATTGTCCGTCATATGGGCATCCTGGGTCAGTCTTGATGGAACAGGGCTGCTTGTCTCCCATGTTTACTACAAGGTAGAGGGTGTTATTCCTCGCAAGACAACTCAGATACTGCTGTACCTCTGTGTTAGCATGCCTCCCAGGCTCCGTGCAAGGGTTCCAGCTTTCCTGTTTAGGATCTGGGATGTACTCTAAATACGGCGCCACCTGTCTTCTTATCTTGAACATCATTCCATAAATGCCATCTTCCGGAAAAACCAAAATGTCTACATTCTGTGAAAAGAGACGAAAATGCTTATACAGATGTTAGTGAAACGGCTAAAAGTATGATATACTCTTAGAACTCCTTTCTACACACAGGTAAGCACGCACACGTGTCTATATACATCACAAGAGTCCCATGCCTACACCCAATACCCAGGTATATATTTTAATTGTTCAGTTCACATTGTTCTTGGCCAATAGAGAACATTTGTCTCTGGTAGGGACTGCTATTTTATTAACTTGATTAGTGGGGCTTTGCAGACTTTCATAACGACTAACGACCCAGTTTATTTAAAACAGTGGTGCGTTTCAAACAAAGGAAGGACTGAGCCTTGTGGTATACCATTTTCCAAAATTGATTCTTTGGAAAAGAATGAATTAAAGGGACAGTCCTGAATTTACAACCACTGTAAAATATTTCCGACCAATAGACCCTTTTCGATGACGTAACACTAAATACATTTTCCTTTTTAAAAATATAAATGTCTGTATTTACAAGGTGATTAATATTGTCCTAATGCTTATAGTAACCCAGACTGGATTATACCTCCCAATAATTTAGTACGTACGAAATAATATATATCACGAATTAAAGTTAAAACCTGAGTGCTACAAACATTAGTATACGACCGCAAACACATTCGATACACAGACACTGGTATTCTAAACAAGAAAATATATTTAGTATGAAATAGTAGTCGCCAACAAGGATCTGTTATGGCAACCATCTTACAATGGCTGCAAACTCAGGACAGTCCCTTTAACATTTACTTGGATTGATCTGTTGTTGATTAGCTGATAAATAAAATTAAATCTAATTAAATTACTCGGGCAATTAAAGACAGATCTATAATTTGTAGAGTGGGTCTTTTATTTTATTTTATATATTATTATTATATATAACTTGCTAGACTGGTTTTTACGCAACACGTTAAACCAAATAACCACTGCAGGAACCAGACAAAATAGTTTGCAAACGTTTAGCGAAAAATGGCTGGCTAACTTAGGATAATTATTTGATTGGTTCCCCACGTGGACTTTTCATTTACAGTGAAGGGTATAAACCAATCTAGCGGACGTTTTTCTGCTCCTAGTGGCTGAACTTAGACCGTGTGTAAGTTCAGTCAACCACTTGTCCCTAGCGTCCGCTAGACTAGTTTATGTGCTTCACAGTAAACCATATGACCACGTTGGGGACCAATCAAATAGTTCGCGAACGGTGGCGAAACGTTTGCTGGTTGAACGTGAGCCTTGTCTCACCTGCCTGCCTGCAGCCTCGGTCTGGGTTTTGTACACGGCCAGGTTCTGGTACATGAGCGACAGCGCCTTCTGGCGGGACACTGGTATATAGCTAGGTTCTGGCAAAATGACCTTGTGCTCGTACACGGCTGCCTTGAACCTTGACCTCGGATATTGAGAGGCACTGCTCAGAACAAGGCTAGCACACGTAGTCACAAACAAGACGACCACAGTTCTCGCCATGGTCTTGTGGGCTGTAAAAGAAGAAACGGAATGCTTGTTTAATTGTAATGTTTTTCACATTACGTTACGTAACACAAACTGTGGCTTTTTAATTCCCTCATTCCTAATCTGTATAACAACCTCTTCCTTAAAATAAATAACGTAACGCTTGTCACACCTTTCCTTGTCACTGTGATGTATTTAACCAACGTAACGCTTGCCACACCTTTCCACATTTTCTTGTCACTGTGATGTAATTTAACCAACGTAACGCTTGCCACACTTTCGACATTTTCTTGTCACTGTCATGCAATTTAACCAACGTAACGCTTGCCACACTTTCGACATTTTCTTGTCACTGTGGTGTAACTTAAGTAACTTAACCAACGTACCCTTGCGTGTGCTGTAACCTCACCGTGGTGCAGGGGTGTAACATTCTCTTTGAGAATGGCCAATACAGCACAAATCCCCTTGTTTTCTCGACATAAAATGGAAATTTTGAATAAAAGTCAGTATCTATCTGTGATATTTGTATTTTTGCACAGTTCTTTACACTGTTTTTATTTAAATCTTGAATTTTTATATTGATGTTGATCATCACTTTATTTGTTTGCATTACCATAGTTTGACACCCAATAGCCGATGTATTTTTCGTGCTGGGGTGTCGTTAAACATTCATTCATTCATTCATTCATTCATTTAACCAACACACTTTCGACATTTTCTTGTCACTGTGATATAATTTAACCAACATAACAAATCGGCCATGACTAGCTGCATGCTAGTCTTTGGTAAATGCAACAATTGGAGGAGATTCCACTGTACAAAATCAAATTTTATTTCCGATAATGTTAACATTTACTATAATAAAAGTGATATAAAAAGCGTATCAACACATAGAGGCAGTACAGATATAAAACGTGTATCACCTCACATTCATTCTACCTGCAAGTAAATGGGGGTGTATGTGTGCGTGTGATACATGCCATAACAACAATATACTTTCCAAATTATAATCCAGAATTTATTTATATAAATATCCTGAAACTGGAAATGTTAATATTTGTTCAGTTTATTTATTTATTATTATTATTTTTAAAATGGTTTTCTTCTCCCCTCCACTTCTTTTTAGCCTTCTTAGACTATTTTGGGGAAATGTTGCAAAAACCCAACATTTTATTCTACAATAACTGCTAAGCCTTATTACAGTCATACTACTTTTACTTTTTGTGGGAGTATGTTGACTGTGTTATGATAATTTCTAGCATGACACTGGACAAAAAAGTCCACTCTTTTGGACTGAAAATGCAAATACCAGATAGTTATTGTTTATGTAATTATCAAATACATGCTAAGCAAGTAACTCTGATCATATATTGAACATGAAACAAGCCAGGTGTGAGTACTACATGTAATGAATCTCTTGAAAAAGATGTAATTAATGGTAAGTGCAATTTGTAGATGCACAACTACATAATGTACATATACACTTTTAAACTACATGTATTACAGTACGTTTATTTCCCTGAAACAATATGTATTTTTTAAGTTTATATTAACACACTGTTACATGTAACAAATTTATAGTAAAAGAATATATTTATCAAAATTTAATCACCTTCGGGAGCTATTTACATACTTGGAATGATTGTCTGTTTAAAAGACTACCATTGACAGTTGTATAAGCACTAGGCCTACGTATGGCACATGCAATTTAAAAATAAATCTATAAGTCTACAGATCCGTACTTACACTATGTTTTTTTTTTAAATTATGTTTTTCTTCTTAATATAATCGTTTTTGTTCTAGGCCTAATGCAAACGCGGCTGCAATGTTTCTCTCGGGAGGGGGCCTATTCCATAGAAAACTAACATGCTTTATGTAAAGGTTGTACTGTACCAAATAAAACCCCATAAGCCACCATGTTAACTATATGCAATTAATGTACAGCCACATGTTATTTGGTTTAGTGCTACCTATAGAGAATAATACATGAGTGGCCGTTAGATACCATTTATCTCACAACGAGTTGTTTTAAAGAGCGAAAGCGAGTTTGATACGTTTTTAAACAACGAGTTGTGAAATAAATGGTATCTAACGGACACGAATGTATTATTCTATTTCTTACATATCCTAAAAGAAATCTCCAGGTTTTAAACAAAGTTTAACAATTTTTTGACCAAAAGGTATTTACAGCGTTGCACTTGAAGCTGACTTACGCGTCATAGGTTAACTATACGTCACAGTGTAATCGATTTCCAACGTGCTGTTTTTTATTGGACGTATAACATTAGTGACTTGGTCATCACCTAGGAGCAGCCAGTCGTATGTCTTGAAATTATTAACCAACGTACATGTGTGAACAACTATGTATTGTAAAACAAATAACGCATGGTGTTCTCACCAACGGGACCCCGTGTGTAAGAAATACTGATAATATACAATTTACAAAACAAAGTGTTTTAAAGTTACAGTGTCTGGTTACCATATTATAACATCATGTACGAATATGAAATACAAGCTCAAATGCACTTTTAAAAAACTCGTGTGTGTTCGCTATGAACGGAGATCGTCAAAAGTATACGCTTGATTGGTCGCCTGTGCCGCCATAGCTCGGCAAAGCACAAACGACAGCCTGTTGTCAGTTACAGTTAACAGATGCGTTTGCCGATTTCAAATTGTAGGGTTCGTCTCAAAAAATTAAAAGAGAAATCTTGCGCTGTACGAAGAACGTTCGGTTGAGGATACGGTACTATAGTCTTTCATTAAAACCGATTTGATCTTGACAACGTATTATCGACAATCGTACCTTCCTATTTCAGAATTAATATTTTATAAAGTGTTAGTAGAACTTTCAAAGTTTAGTTTGTATACTAGTAACAAATTAATCATGTATATATTTTTTAAATAAAATATACTAAAGTAGACAATGAACGTTTTCACTTCTTAATGTTTCGTGTTAAAATCGACAAATTCAAATAAATATTCTTTCGTTTGGAAAGGGTAAAGTTGAGGGGGGGGGGGGGGTGAGTTGTTTAACGACATCACAGTTAGAGCATATTGATTTAATAATCATCCGACGCCATACAACCGTAAATAAAATGTGTTGAGTGCGTCGTTAAATAAAACATATCCTATCCTTCCTTCCATCTGCTGTTGGATGTCTAACATTTGGTAATTTTGACATATAATCTTAGAGAGGAATCGGGTGCATGTGCAGGGGGAGGGTATTGGAGGTCGAAACCCTTACTTGCCCAAGCTTAAAAAAAAATGGCCCCATATAAACTTCTATAACCCCAACCCCGCTGAAATCCCTGCACATGCGCCTTGGAAACCCGCTACATTTTTTTTTTAGCAAGGGATCGTTTATATATACCATCCCACAGACAGGATATCACATACCATGGTCTTTTATATACCCGCCGATAGGGACCGATCCAAGACTGACCGCGCATTTCCAAGAAAACACCTTTTTAGGTCTAAGTAATGAATAAAAATAACATATACATGACAAATATTACGTAAATCGAACACAATACCCTCTTCCTCTACCCCTAGAGCGTTACTTATTAGTAATACCCCGTTACATGTAACGCGTATGCCAACAGCTGGCCACTGTAAAAATTTCGCGGCAAATCCCCCACCCACCGACCCCTGGAAAAGCGTTGTACCACACCTCTATGGATATAAATATGTTTTGGAGATATGAGACGACCCCCAATCAAGACAGTTAAATTTGTTTAAAAATTGCGAATCCTCACGTGATCTCTTGTTGGGGAATTCCACACTTAAGCCAATGAAAACCGAGATCGGTACGAGCCCGTCAAAAGTGTCCCACATTCGAAATGCTGGCTTTGATTTTTACCTGGATAAGCCAGTGTAGTGAAATCAATGCGGAGTGTGGCGTCATATATGCACCAAACGTAATTGGATTTTCTGTTCTATAATGAAAATATTCCGGATACTGCCGCTTTAATGACCAGCAGGGTTATTTCGAGGAGCTCGCCGTGTTCCTTTTCAACTGTTTGAGCGATTTGTTTTACTCTGACGTTTTTTCAAAGCCTGCTTTTAAAATACACATTCTGCTGAAAAAAATTTGCAGGTTGTCATCACACGTACATTTTGAAAAGTGAAAACAAAATAACATATACAATATGTACATATAGGTGTGATCAATAACTGACATATTTGAACAATGTTATGCCTTACCTTTCAAATGTGAGAAAGATGCGACAAAGAATTTTCGCAACTGGTACCTTATTGCGCAAGACCCGCATTATATTAACACCCGGGGTTTTATTAACTACCAAGGATCGCTTGAGATACAGGATGATTGACAACTAAGACTAGTCTAATTATCAACTTTTAAGGAGAGTAGGCCTACTTTTAATATCTTCAAGAATGGGAACTCCTCTCCCCAAAAGAGAGAGAGAGATAGATAGATAGATAATAATAATAATAAAAAAGAAAAAAAGAAAAAAAGAAAGAAACAAAAACCTTTATTAGCATAAATTGTATACATGTATTTCAGTTTATACCATTCAAACCCCAACCCGACCCCACCCCACACCACATTAGTAATTTTTTTAATGTAGATACTTCGTTAAATTTTTCTATTGTGTATTTAATTTTTATTGTTTAGATTTTTTGCAATTTATGATATATTTTATAAATTAAATTAATAATTTACACTTTTAAAGTTTTGCGAACGTAAATGGTGCTTGCAACCTTTAAACTAATAAAATACTGGTTACCGTTTTGCATATTACGCTTGCACTGTACTAATATTAGTATTAGAGTAACAGATGTTTGGGTTCTAGTGCAAAAAGAAAGAAAATGGCGGCGATACGACGAGGCCTCAGACCACAATTAATTTCGCTACATGTTTCTATATAGCCTTAGTGGCTATAACATTTTTATTAATATCAGCAGGCCCGTGAAGTTTTGTATGTACCTTTGCCTGCATGGGGGACACATACCCTGAAAAGGACAACCCCTGTTGTCCAGCTCTTTCTCCCAGCATATTGGTTCAAACAGACACACCCTCTAAACCAGGCCGGAGTACACCCATTTTACACAAAAAGCACTACTTTTGCATGGGCCGGAATTACCACAAACAAGTCTTCAATGTCAACAATTTACACATGTTTACAAACTACATGCTATCCCCTGTCACTTCAGTCAAACAGTTGCCACTTCATAGCTGTCTGCCATGAAATAATCACAGTCAAACAGCAGACTACTTGCGCGGTCAAACTTCCGGATTTTCGACAACCAAATGGGAAGATAACTGTAATCTGAGGCCATGAACTTTTGTTTACACTTTATAACTTGAATAAACTTACATCGGTAGGTATAATGATGTCATGGATGGGTCGGGATCGCACAGAGTAACTTTTACTGACCCGAATCCAAAAACCACTGGCCTCGGACATCGGGCCATCGTATTCGAGAACCTCTGTCTTGGGACAATAAAATTCATAAAGAAAAGATGGAAATTACTATCGATTTAAAAGAACAAACAAAAATAACATTAACTGCTTCAACGTTGTTTTTATCTAAAATTAATCCAGACGATGGTGCATATAAAGGATCCCTTGCTACTAATGGACAAATTAAAAATGTAGCGGGTTTCCTCTCTAAGACTATATGTTAAAATTAGCAAATGTTTGACATCCAATAGCAGATCTATGATTAATACATCAATGTGCTGTAGTGGTGTCGTTAAACAAAAACACTTTCCCTAATAATTATTATCTAGTTAGATAAAAAAAATATTGTGCGGAAAAACGTAGAATCTCAAAGTCACGCTGACTCGCTTCATAAGTAAAGGATAGTAAACAAATTAAATAACTCGGGAGAGGGAGTTTCTGTGTCATGTAATCCAAGCTACACCCAAAATTGTTTTGTAACGAAGTAACTGAATGGGCATCTGTCTCACTGTAATAAATGAGTGTTTATACAGGTATGTGCAAACACTGATATCTGCGCTCAATAGAAAACAGAAGAAAGAAATGTTTTATTTAACGACGCGCTCAACACATTTTATTTACGGTTATATGGCGTCAGACATATGGTTAAGGACCACACATATATTGAGAGAGGGAACCCGCTGTCGCCACTTCATGGGCTACTCTTTTCGATTAGCAGCAAGGGATCTTTTATATGCGCCATCCCACAGACAGGGTAGTACATACCACGGCTTTTGATATACCAGCCATGGTACACTGGCTGGAACGAGAAATAGCCTAATGGGCCCACCGACGGGGATCGATCCCAGACCGACCGCGCATCGAGCGAGCGCTTTACCACTGGGCTACGTCCCGCCCGCGCTCAATAGAAAGAAAGAAAGAAATGTTTTATTTAACGACGCACTCAACACATTTTATTTATGGTTAAGGACCACACAGAGTTTGAGAGGAAACCCGCTGTCGCAACTACATGGGCTACTCTTTTCGATTAGCAGCAAGGGATCTTTTATTTGCGCTTCCCACAGGCAGGATAGCACAAACCATGGCCTTTGTTGAACCAGTTATGGATCACTGGTCGGTGCAAGTGGTTTACACCTACCCACTGAACCTTGTGGAGCACTCACGCAGGGTTTGGAGTCGGTATCTGGATTAAAAATCCCATGCCGTAATTTAGATTTTTTCAGACACGTGTCGTAGCCGATGATACGAGTGTTTACACACTAATGCTAGTTACTGGTACCAAATGCTGGAGTTCTTTAACCTTCCAGCAAGGACCATCAAAACTGAGATGAGAGACAATCTACCACAATGGCGCGACAATGGCGCGGCAAACTTTGAGGTATGTGAATGTCTACCAGTTTTTTATATGGGCAGCAGGGAGCCGAGTGACTATACCCAACCATTATGTGGTCTTTCCAAATTTCCCATATTCAGGACGATGCAGAAACACTATGATACAGTAGCCTTACTGACAAGTTGGGGGTCAACTGATGTATATGTGGATAAGATTTAATAAAATGATTGATTTTATTATGCATATGGTATACAACCGGCTCAAAAGGGGTAAACAGATTTGGGGAGAGTCATTCCCTAACAGACACAACTTCACTAATATAAAACCTGCGCAAGCAAGCACAATATTGTCATTTTTCACATCGTCTTTATGAGTCTTCATCGTTTGAGCTATTTTCATCATTGCATTGAGCATCGTCTTCCGATTCCAAGCTATCATCATCTTAACTCATCTGGCATTTCATGGGCCAGTTCGGTATTCTAGAAACTTGCGCTTTGTCTGGAAGCGCTGCACCGCCATATCAACTGGGCATGGGTCTTTCATTTCCACTCTTGCACCTATGGGATGTATGTTGGCCGTAACAGTTAACCATATTATGTGTAACCTGATGCTTGATGATCTTATTAAGTCTTATCCACATGTACATCTGTTGACCCCCAACTTATCAGTATCAGTAAGGCTACTGTATTATAGGGGTGACTATTGCGGTCAGTTTTACTGTTGCAGTAGTATTGTAATAGTGATAGTACCAGTGCAATAGTATTGTAAATTCTTAAATCGCTTGATAACAGTAATATAAATAGATATTTCGCAAAACTATTTACTTCAATCTTCTAATATACATGTATGTATGTATGTATGTATGTATGTATGTATGCATGTGTGTGTGTGTGTGTGTGCGTGTGTGTGTGTGTGTGTGTGTGTGAGTGTAAGTGCGTCTGTACGTATGTTTGTGTTTGTGTGTATGTCTGCGTTTGTACTCAGTTATTTGTATTAATATCACACGGTAATGAAATCATATTTAATAAATTTATAATATAAAGACTCCACATTGCTTGTTTTTTTTTTTAGAAATATCAAGTTATTATTAGACTATTTATTTATGGTTTCGAAGGTTTCTACAAAAAAAGAAAGATTTTTTTTATGGTTTCCAATGTTTGTGTAGAAAAATTAACTTGACCACGTGTTTTGACCTTAATTGCGATCACTGTGCAGTAAGGTCAGTACCCCATTGTATTAAGTTCAAGGGTCATGTGTATAACTGAGACACCATCACCAATCCAAAGTGTGGAAACACTGTCAAATATCTAATAACAGCATACCCAGAGAGCATATCTCCAAGCAACTATCTTAGTTTAGGATTCCATGCTACATCCAGTGATCTAGACCCATGGTTGGATCAAGGAGGATATATTTGTAAATGTGGTGGAAGGTGCAAGAACTGATCAGATGCAACTGTGGTATCGGTAAGTGTTCAGGTAGATGAACCTGTACGGAATACAACCTGCAATGTACAGAACTCTACAAGTGGTGATGGTTGATGCAATACACATGCCATTACAGACGAAGTAGATGCCTAATCAGGGGTCACAATGAAAAATAATAAATTTTATTCAGTTTTCAGATACATGTATGTAGGATATTTCTTTAGAAATTATTAAAAAGTGGCTAATTTACACAAAATTCAATTAGCCAGATACTAAATGGGTGAGCCCTGCTAATGTGTCATTGTGAATTACAGTTTACAATTGGTCTGTTCCTCTATTTCATTAGTTTAAAATTTAGAACATGAAAGTCATTAGTAATGCAATATTTTAATTATTTCACATAAAATGTATGTGGACTAGGAGGAAAAGTATTTGCCAAATGACAAAATTGGTGGCCATTTTTAAATCTCCATGTGGCTGCCATTTTTGAATTTTAACGTGGTTCCATGACTGTAGGATGGTTATAAAAATGTCACCCTTTAATTCATTGATCCTAAAAATTTACAGACAAAAATAATTGTGCTTCTGCCTAAACCGGAAGTTATGATATATGAAAAATACATTAAAATGGTGACCATTTTGAAGTTCAAGATGGCTGCCACGACTGGATGACTATAAAAATGTCATCAATAAATTCGTGGCTACATAAATGTACATATCGACAAAAAATACTGTGTCTCTATGTTAACCGAGAGTTGAAATAGATGGAAAAATATATTAAAATGGTGGCCATTTTGAATTTCAAGAATCACCCAGATCATCTTTGGCCGTGCCTATGTCTACGTGATGAAGCACCTCTTCTTTTGGACTGACCATCTACCACACTACAACTTCCATTAACTTATCCAGTCGTCGTAGACGCAACCTTCCGCAAATCTTTGCCTCCAAATAATATAAGGGCTTAGTCAGACTTTAAATTTGTTTGGCTCCCATTCAAAATTTTATGTGTTTTTTTTCTTCTTTTTTTTTGTAATTAGTCTGACGGACTTTATTTTTGGCAGCCCGTCAAATTGCCCAAACCACTTGATACCTTTTCGGCCGAGCAGTGAAAGTTTATTTTTGGATTTCACTCTATTTTTTTCTGTTCCAGGCATGAGTAGAATGATCAGTTTTCCATTTTTGGCTCTAAGTCTTTGTCCTATCTATTAAATTCATTCCAAATTCCGCCCAACTCCAACTCCACCTCCCCCTCCTGTCCCGTACTTAGAAGTTAATCCCGGGATGAGCGTGTTCAAAACCTCCTATCTACCATATGCAGTTAAGGTGATCTTAACGCTAAGATCGCTTCGTGGTACGGGTTCCAGGACAGACAGTCCAGATAGATGAGGTGTATGCCCAGAAAAGCGTGCTTGAACATTAATTAGCTTGAAGTACGAAAACAAGTACATATGAAATGAGACCGTTTTAAAAATGTATTTTCATCATTCTATCCTCAAAATTAGTTGTAATCCATGTAAAAAATACGCAGTGATGTCTTTGCAACCCTATTTAATTGTTTGGTAGTAATGCTAATATGAATAACTGTTGTTTTCCAGATTCGGGCATTTTTGTTTTAATTCGGGCAAAAGCTAGCCTTCCCCCGTACAAAAATGGGACCCCGTACGCTCCCCACCCCCCCGGACAAACTTCCGCCCGCCGACCCCCCCCGCCCCCCGCGCACTGTCGTAGGAACTTCAAGATGACCACCAGTATTGTCTCATATTTATATTTTGAGTATAACTTGCTTTATAATAAACCTACTTTTGTGTCTAGTCATAGATTTTAGGGGTTAAAAAATCCAATTTCTTGATTAATGTGAAATTGCATCACAAGAATTTCAAGATAGCCGTCCAGTATTACCTTAAATTATGTTCTAAATATAATGTGCTTAGCTATACATTTTGCATAATATTAGGTTTTGGGGGTTGTGGAACCCATTTAAAGCATCTACTAGGTTGGTCTGGGATTACATCTTAGGAAATTTAAGATGGCCGCCGCTATTGCTACCAGTGTACGTTTGTAATATAACTTGCTTCACAATAAACCAAGACTAATACTTTTTATGTCTTGTCATACCAGACAGCGATTCTTTCGTACAATTCTGAATAAAAAGCAGTGACCTCGCTTTCATCTACTCCTGTCATTCCATTCTCACACACCCATTTCCTGTTGCCGTGGTCCTAACTGGTCCTTGGTCAGTGATTTAAAAAAAAAAAAATCCCGCTGGCACTCCGACGAACATCCAGTATACAGGCAGAGTGTAACAGATGCTGACAGTTCATTTGGACGTCAAACATATGGTCATTCTGACAGTTCATTATTGTGAGAGACTAGGTTTCCGTTACAACCAATTATACATTGAATTTAAGATTCCAGTGGACATACAATTATTTCAAAATATATTACGTTTTCCATAGTTTGAATACAGCTGCCACGCCCTCTATATTACATTTCAAGGTCAAAATGACATCAAATTATATAAAAGACCCATAAAATTATTATGAATGACATCTCATTTATCATTCTATTTGTTAGTTCTCATTTTTGTCATTTTAAATATAATAAACAGCTGCCATCTTGGATTTAAAGATCAAGATGATCTCAACTTGCAAAAATAACCTCACCAATTGATTGTGCATCCTCTTTCCAGTGCAAACAGGCAATTCACTTTTACGATTTAACATAAATATTTCGAAAGTTCCAGCGATTTCCAATTATCACTGTTGTAGAGAACGGCCATCTTGGATTTCAGGTAGTACTAAACCAAATAACTTCCGGCTGGGTCAAAGTTCGAGGTGCACCCAACTTTTGATAGAGAAGTGGACACCACAAGTCCTGTGATTGGTTATAAATGTGAGTGTATTGGTTGTAAAAAAAATTAGTTTCATGTGGGCTAAAAATGTATGCAATTGTATTTCATCTAGTACCACTGTGTCAAGTAGCCTTGTGCTTGGAACATGTATGGGGTACCTGTAAAAAAAAGTACTCAAATTTTGTGCGGAACTAGGGTAGTCATAGACGCTACCCGTTATCTCAGAAATGAGCAGCTTGACACCCACTTTTTTGTGATTCACTTTAAGGGTGAGGGGTGGTAGTATTTATATCCATGGCGTCTGTGTCGATTGATACGTTGCATGTAGGAGTTTTAGCCACATATGTTACTATTGTCGTCTATGGGATTTGATTTGGTAGTATACACCCTTCAATGTCAAGATTACAAACCCACCGGAACATTATGTACGCTCTATGTAATGAAAATAAGACTCCATATTCATGATTCTAACTCACATATTAAGTGAGATATGGTGGTTTCCGATTTTCAGTATGCCCACCGACGGCCATGATAGATTTGGTCTTCTGTTATCGGGAACATTCGTGAGGTACATGAGGTCTAAATTCTTTCTAAAGGTTCCAAAGACTTAAAATCCACCCTCAAACTTTGGTCCCCGAAAAATGGCTATAGGGCAGCCAGATATGACCCCTCCATTTTGTAAACATTAGGGGCATCCAGAAACACAAAGGTTGTGGAATTGTAAGTAATGTTAGCCGTTTTAAACTGTCAAAAGCAGGTTTATACTATCTGAAAATAAGTTAGTCCTGTTCCACCTTGTAAAACGAAGGTCAACGTATCTAAAACAAACGAAGAAAAAGATAAGAGACGAAGGGAGAAAAAAATTACGGTACAGTGGCGATGAAAAATAAAGTGACAATGGTGTCGGCAAAAAGAGTGCCAAATCGTGTATTGGGTGTACATTTTAGCACGATTTGTCACCGCGGGGTCAAAAAACATTTCGGGGTGACAAATCGTGTATCGGCTGATTGTTATTTTGAGAGGAAACCCGCTGTCGCCACTACATGGGCTACTCTTTCCGATTAGCAGCAAGGGATCTTTTATTTGCGCTTCCCACAGGCAGGATAGCACAAACCATGGCCTTTGTTGAACCAGTTATGGATCACTGGTCGGTGCAAGTGGTTTACACCTACCCACTGAGCCTTGCGGAGCACTCAATCAGGGTTTGGAGTCGGTATCTGGATTACAAATCCCATGCCTCAACTGGTATCCGAACCCAGTACCTACCAGCCTGTAGACCGATGGCCTAACCACGACGCCACCGAGGCAGGTCCCACGGGCGTTCGGTTCCTGGTAAGCCTAGGTAGTTGCTAAACTGGCTTCTAACTCCAGTTTGTTGCCAAGTGTTATTCATAAAACCCTTCTAATGGTAGCAAGCTTCTAAGTTGTTTGCTAAGTCTAGAGTCGAGGGAGTATCTCTAACTCATTAGGAAGCTGTTAAGTCACTTGTTTGTGTTACGTCGTGCAGTCAAGATGGCACGTAGAAGGTTGCAGTTGCCGGAGTTACGACGAACAATGCGACGGGAACATATTTTCGGGGATCGTAAGAACCCTTTGGATGTGTGTTCCGACTCTGAAGTTATAAAACGCTATAGATTTTCGCGCATGGGAATAATGCGTATTACGGATATAGTTGCCGTGGACATTGAAAACGAAACAAGACGAAACTGCAACCTTCTGCCTCCATCAGCAAGTCCTCATAGCTTTGTAATACTATGCGTCTGAGACCTTTCATATCATTGTTGGAGATCCTCTACAGATCACAATCTACAGCTTGCAGATTGATCCACCGTGTATCCACTTCCCTAGCACAGAAAATAGATGACTTTGTGAAATTTCCTAAATAACGCCGAGGTTCAAAGAATTAAGGAAGGGTTTTTTTCCAAATAGCAGTTACCTGGTGTTATCGGGTGTGTAGATGACACACGTGTGGATTATTTCTCCACATGAACACGAGGTTGACTGTGCCAATAGAAAATGGTACTATTCAACCAATGTGCAGGTGGTGTGCGATGCAAATGGAAAATGGATAAACATAGTTGCCTGGTCAACTCACGACAGTCGCATGTTACGTTCGAGTACTATTTGGAATATAATGGAAAATGGACAAACATCTGGCTACATTTTAGGTGACAGTGGATATCCCTGCCGTAATTGGTTCATGGCACCTCTCCTACAACCCCATGGTGCTGCAGAACAACGTTATAATTCGTCACACAAACGTACTAGAGTTTTGGTGGAGCAAAGTGTTAGAAGATGCGAAAGACGCTTCCATGTTCTTCATTCTGAAAACAGAATGAGAAATCCCGAAAACACACGTAGAGTGATTGCAGCAACAGTGTGATTGGTGGATGAGGCAACAACTTCAAATGACTGCATCCGTTTCCTATGTACAAAGACCAGGGCCAGCATTAAACAAAGCAAACAACACGACGCATTTTCAAATGAAGTGTGCGTGAATATGTGGATGGCAATCACATAACCTAACCCGAGTACTCTGACTGTAGAGGTCTAAACGGACATTTGGACAGATATTCAGCCCTGGCTACAGTCAGTGACCAAGCTATGTAATTTTCTGGCAATCGCTGCCCACCACACGGTAGTCAAAGATTCCCGCTCTAACACCACAATAATCCTATGTTTGACGTCAAATACCTTTACATCGATCATTTTCGAATTACTTGATTTAAAACCCATTTGTTGGGGTGATAGTAGGTACATGTGTTTGTACAACTTTTATCATTTTGTTGTGGCCTATAACCGGAAGTACCATTACTCATATTGAAATCCAAATGTTACTTAGGAAATCTCACTCTGGGGCTAATCCAGGAAGGCCATACATTCCTTCTTTCTTAATTAGTGTGTTGGATGGGCATCGTTAACATGTGTAGTACTAACAATATGAGTGACCCTTCAATAGTGACTGATATTTTAGTGACTTATTTACACTTATTTTGATGCATTTCGCTTCAAAGAAAAATGTTCTGACACTATAAATGGCTTTTTTGTTGGTTTTCGGTTGTTGTTGTTTGTTTTTTTTTTTTTTTTTTTTTTGGGGGGGGGGGGTGTGTGTTTTTTTTTTTTACAATTTTCTCTTACATTACCTTTTTCACGTTGGCGCCAATGCTGTGTCATACTTTACACAACTGCAGTTAGTTTATTTGTATTACCAACATAATCCTAGTTCTTTATGTGTAATGACCAGCCATCCGTGTATTGTGATATCAGTTTCATTGTAAAGGGCGACATACCTTGTATATAGAAGGTATATCATACAACGATAGAAACATTCGGTCTATGGTGGTACAAAAAAAAAGGTAAGTGAAAATACAATTTTGCCTCGAATTAAACAGTTTGCTTGTCAATTCGAACCAGTTACCCAGAATACATACAGGTACAGGTGTTAACTATAACTATATGCCCCCTACTTTTCAGATATTTTGCTTTAAAATAGTGTAAAAGTGTGTAAATATAAAAGTGTGCCACCATTTGTGGCACCTTCCGACGCCACTGTGACACCACTTGCGCACATTGATTAATTAATCATCGGCTACTGGATGTCAAACATTTGTTAATTCTGACACGTAATCATCAGAGGAAACCCGCAACATTTTTCCCATTAGCAGCAAAGGATCGTTTATGCACTTTCCCACAGACAGCATATATATATATATATATATATATATATATATATATATATATATATATATATATATATATATATATATATAGTGAGAACCCAGTATATTTATAAGTAATACTGTTGTGAGTTACGTTTTTTTTTATAATTGTTAACTGGCGCTCACATAACTCCGGTATGAGACCATTGCCAACCGCCAACTTACGAAGTCTTTTATGTCCATTTTATTAAGTTTGGGCGAATGTCGATCCTTTTAAATGATGTAATTATTACTTGTGTACATTCCAAATTCATATTCCAATGATGTCATGTCGTGGCACGAAGTTTCTTGTCACTTCTGAGTGTTTAACAAATCATGTTTATATGTTCACACATTTGCAAATGGCGGTAATGGCCGAGTTGACCGTGACCTTCAAAAATTATATTTATTATACATCCGGGTCACAGCTGTCAAACATTTTAGCGGTAAATATAACTAAACTTTGGAAAACCAAAGTTTAAATTATTATTTTTGTAGGAACATGAATGAGATTAAAATTTACTGTATATGTTTATTTAGATAATTTATTGAGGTATTAGTTTACACCAGTAATAGGGAAGTCGGGTGTACTTTTAGCGTGACTAGCCTTACCCAGCCAAACAGGGGGCGGGTCTTAGTTCGCTGATTCAGCCGGCTGCGCTGATTCAGCACGCTGAATTCAAACGGCTGATTTTGGTTGTTTTAGACGTGAATACCCTCCCAGTGCGCTGATTCAGCACGCTGAATTTTTCGCTGATTATGAAAAGTTATAAAAAGGCAGCGTTTAACGCTGGCCGTCAGTCTGGCTTTACCCTTACATTAGGTGGGTTGGAACCCATTTTGTTTATTTTCTAAAATTGTGGGTTTTTAAATAAAGAGTTGGGATTAGACAGCCATTCTCACTAATAAGTAGTATCAATAAACATGATAATTATATTTGGCAATAATAATTAATTAGAAAGTTATTATTTAGATATAGGTTGATAGCCTTCAATCATAAATTGAGAGCCCAGAAGTGCTATGGTATCTACTGTGAAAAGTTAACATTGAGATAAAGTGTCTTGGACATAGTGATATTATTCTGAGATAGGAATATGTAGTCTGTTGAGTTAGAAGTACTGAAATAGAAGTTTAAGCGTAGTTTAATATTTTGCTGAAGTAGTGAAAAGTGAGATAGTTCACTCGGTGTATAAGAGAAGATAGAATAGAAGTAGTGAAGAGTGAGAAGTACTGAAATAGAAGTTTAAGTGTAGTTTAATATATTGCTGAAGTATTGAAAAGTGAGGTTGTTCACACTGTGTATAAGAGAAGATAGTGTAGAAGTAGTGAAGAGAAGTGAAATATAGTTGAAGTAGTTGTGGGTGATGTAGTGCCACCCTGTGTAGTTTATAGTGTTGAAGTAGTAGTGGAGGGTGATGTAGTGCCACCCTGTGTAGTTTATAGTGTTTAAGTAGTAACTGAGGGTGATGTAGTGCCACCCTGTGTAGTTATTATAGTGTCGAAGTGACAGAGTGATGTAGTGCCACTCTGAGTAGAGAAATATAGTACTGAAGTAGTAGGAAGTAGTGAGAGAGAGAGAGAGTATTAGAGATAGTGTAGTGAACTGTAGTATTAAAGATAAAGCAATATATTAAACTAGCACATCTGAAGTTAGAGTATAAGTAAATAGAAGTTTAGTTATAATGAAAATAGTTGTGTAGTTGCATAATGTAGTTTAATGATAAAATAGGTAACCTGAATACTACTTACTTTAATGAATACATATAGTTGAGACAATGTTAGTTTTTAGCAACATTTAATGATATTGGTCAATGTGTATGACCTGAAAGTGCTTGTTGATAGCAAATATACAAATAATATAGTGAAGTGCAAGAAGCATTTTATTGAGACTGTTGGAAAATTATTTACCCTTGTTGTTACATAATAAATGACTGAACTTTACAAATTTGTTGTGTCATCTTTGCCTTCTATAGTTATTTGGGAGTTTATTACCAGCCATTCACAAAACATTCAGACGCTCGGTCGTCACAATATATATATATATCTATCTATATATATCTGTATCTGTATATGTATATGTATATGTATATGTATATGTATATGTATATGTATATGTATATATATATATATATATATATATATATATATATATATATATATATATATGTGTATATGTGTATATGTGTGTATATATATATATAGATAAAAGCAACAATGACGTAATTAAATCAATCCCCTTCTACTACAGTAACGTCATAATATGTATGACGTCATATTTAGCAGTTATTTAGCAGATCCTTTCTGAAGATAACATTGAAACATGTAAAAGGATCATTATTTCTTTAAATTGTTTTTTAAAATACATATATACTGTACACTTGTTTTCTTTTATCATTTATATATATATATATATATATATATATATATATATATATATATATATATATATATATATATATATATATATATATATATATATATATATATATATATAAAATATGTTTTATAGGGAACAAGGTGCATTTTAAGAAGATCTAGACGAGCAACTGAAATTATGTTTACTCATAAAACTTTGATAGACAGTCGACAGGGCGGTCCTCTTTGTGCTTGCTTGTTTAAATACTTTTAGAAATCATTTGATAATGAGAAAAGGAATACTTCTAAAACTACTGCGAAATAATATAAGTGGCAAATAAAAAAGGTTTTAGAACTGAAGAAAGTATGTAGAAAAACAATAAATCAAAACTAGTCAACCTTGTAGAAAAAAAGAGCGAAGTTTCAAGCCTTATCCTATATATTGTTTTTATATTAATGATATACCTGAATATTTGGGTTATAACGACATGCTTACGCTAGCCATTAAAATTATCAACTGACATGCGTATGAAGATTATATTATCTTCTATTTTTGGCTAAGTTAATCAACAGTTACTGGCCTTCAGTCAAGCTTGGACACTTTTAATACGGAAGCTTTGTTTTGACCTTTTTACATGAATAATTATCTGATCGATTGTGTTAAAACATACAAATATTTAGGAATTATTTTTAATTCAAATGCACAAATGAAAGTCCCTACTCAAAATATACGGGCCAAAGCTAGGCAAGCTATATTCAATTTAAAAGCAAATTTTCTTAATTGTTAATACCTCCAAAACTTGGGCTCAAACTGATGAACCAAATTATAAAACCTATCTATTTATATGGCTCGGAAATTTGGGGACTATCGAACAAAAGACTGTGGATATTAAAAAAACAAAATTGTCAACTATATGTCTTTCCTGTGTATATTGATATTATAATTGTCTCACTAAATGTTCGGAGACACTTATCAATTTCAAATAATATAACACCCCCCCCCCCCCCCCCCCCCCCCCCCCCCTCGATGGTATTTTATTGTAGAGACGCTAGAATGCTTTAACCTAGTTTGTCCTAGATATTTTACTCCCTGTTGTAAATTTATAGCTACGGGTAAATGACACAGTCATGTTACTTCTACATGGTTACTAATGTAGGTCTACGTAGAGTATTTTATTTAATCACTTTCTGTCTGACCATGGACAGATACAGATGTTGTGACAAAATACGAGAACGACTTAATTTCATGCAAACTATAATATTAAGTTTGAGCGTGACGTAAATAATTATTTTTCTTACACACCCGTTGGCGAGAACATCATTCGTTATTTTTGATAACACATACTAGGTTACACATGTACGTGTGCTAACAATTTAAAGACATACGACCAGGTGCCAATTTCACAAAACGTAAGTTTACGTCTGCGACTAGCAGTTATCCGGTCAAGCGTTTACATGTGTTTGGCATCTATTTCCACAGAAAATGACACGCTTCAAACTTTATTTGTTGTTCTTCTAACAGTAATAAGAACTGTTGTTTATTCGTAGATTTACATTTACGTGCAAAACTATGCTTACGATGTTTTGTGAAATTGGACCCTGGTCACCAATGCCATACATCCAATGAAAAAACAGCACGATCGAAATCGATTATACTGTGACGTATAGTTTGCCTGACAATTATTTATTTGTGACGCGTAAGTGCAATAATAATAATAATAACTTTTAGTCGAAAAAGATGTTAAAATTTGCTTAAAACCTGTTTTTTGAGGATATGACTGTAAGAAATATAATACTATATTCGTGTCCGTTAGATACCATTTTATCTTACAACTCGTTATTTAGAAACGTATCAAATTCGCTTTCGCTCGTTAGATACATTTAAAAATAACTAGTGAGATAAATAGTATCTAACGGCCACTCATGTATTCCCAATGTCTACTCTAGAATGCTTACATGTATATGACGTATTTGCCTTCGGAGTATTATTAGCACAGGAGGGTAACACGATTTGCTTCACTTCATGACTTGTGGGGGAAATATATGGCAAATTGTACCTCCTAAGGATACTTTTGACCGGTGGGCCCCGTTCGTGGAGAGGTGTTCTACACGTGTTACAGGATACGAAACAAAAGTATTCGACCATCATTTTATATCACAAGGGCCTATATAATTAACCTAAAATAACGCACGTGTGGGAAGAGTGGTGTGTGTGTGTGCGTGTGTGTGTGTGTGTGTGTGTGTGTGTGTGTAGATCCAAAGCTCAGTAAAATAGGTCTTCTTTCGCTAGAGAAAATATTTCTTCTGAAGTTAAAAGGGAGCTTTTATTTATTTATTTATTTATTTATTTTGGGGGGTATAGTTATAACTATATGTTGAAGTTTCCACTTTTATTTGATCTAGTGTATGACAAAACCTCAAACTGTTAGTAAAAACAATTTACTAAAGCTGTTTTTATTTACATATTGAACTTATTCAACCACGGCGGCTTTACCTACAACCATTCAACCAACAGCAGGTAACAAGACGGGAGCAGGTCAACTCTCCCCAGCTGTTGGTAAACTCGCCTCAGCTGTAGGTCAACTCGCCCCAGCTGTTGGTCAATTCGCCCCAGCTGTTGGTAAGCTCGCCCCAGCTGTTGGTCAACTCGCCCAGCTGTTGGTAAACTCGCCCCACACCCTTTAGTCAACACATATCATTACCGTTTTATTAATTATATATACCAATATTTTAAGCAATAATGTGCATTAAATAGTGTTGCATATGCATACCAATCCAGTCTAAAAACTTTGCCTGATTATTCCTTTAAGGAAATAAGGGACAAACTCACAAACGTCGTTAAAATAGGCTTGACAATTAATTCATTGTAATAGATTATTGTTTGCTTGATGCGCGGTCGGTTTGGGATCGATCCCCGTCGGTGGGCCTATTGGGCTATTTCTCTTTCCAGCCAGTGTACTACGATTGGTATATCAAAGGCCGTAGTATGTGCTCTTCTGTCTGTGGGATGGTGCATATAAAAGGTGTAGCGGGTGTCCTCTCTAAGATTACCAAATGTTTGACATCCAATAGCCGATGATTAATAAATTAATGTGCTCTAGTGGTGTCGTTAAACAAAATAAACTTCAGAAGAAGCTGTTTTAGCACACGCCTGTCATGGGTGCAAGTGTCGACTTTCGCCAGCTTCTCCGCCCAGACAGGAAAAGGTTTGGGGTGGGGGGGGGGGGGGGGGTGGGAGAGGAAGTTTTCTAACTAGCAAGCAAGTTGAAATAATATATAAGGTCTGCGCGACCATCCCAGTTTAGTGAATGCTAATAGGAAAGAGAAGCACCTGAATAGGCTGGGTTTCCTATCTTATCTGTGTGAACTTTAATTATATGTTTGACGCCACAAAAAAAGAAAAGAAAAAAGAAGAAGAAGTGTTGAGTGCATGATTAAATTAATCATTTCTTTTTTCCTTCCTACAACAGATGTATCTTCTACAATTCCTGCTAAAGAACAAATCTCTTCTCAAGTTAAAAGGGAACATTTATTTGTTTATTTATTTATTTATTTTGGGGGGTATAGTTATAAATATATATTGAAGTTTGCACTTTGGTCAAGTGAATGACAAAATTTCAAACTGTTAGTATAAACAATCTATCAAAGCTGTTTTGTTTTTAGAGATTCAACTTATTCAATCGCCGCAGATTTGCCTACAACAACCATCCAACCAACAACAGGTAAAACTCGCAACTCGCTGAAAAGAAAAGAGAAGCACCTGGATTGGCGGCAGTATGTTTCCTATCTTACCTGAGTGGACTTTAATTATATGTACGACGCCACTTACAACCGTAAATTACAACAAAGGTGTTGAGTGCATGGTTAAATTAAACATTTCGTGTTTCCTTCATATAACTGAAGTATCTTCTACAACTCCCTCGACGCCGTCTTCAACAACAACCATGTCACCACCAGCAGATAATCAGATCCCACACTGACGACCTATCTCATTGTAATCTCACACCACTTTTACTTTGTGGTCGGAATCTGTAAGGTGACCATTGGGCCACTCTGAACTCTAAACGATAGTGCATTGCCCCTTCTCCTAGGAGCGGGACCTAGCTCGGTCGGTACGACCCTCTCCTAAATGGTTGGTTGCGCCGTAGGATCGAGTTACCTCAATGGACCCATCCTCTGATTAAGTTTCCCCCCATCCCAAATCAGTGCCCCATGACTGGTATATCAAAGGCTGTGGTATGTGCTGACCTGGCTATGGGAAAGTGCATATTAAAGATATCTTGCATCGGGTTTTCTCTAAGACAATGTGTCAAAAATGACCAAATGTTTGTCATCTAATAACCAATTTTATTTCATATTTTAAGTATAAAGTTGAAAAACAATTCAGTATTTGAGAAATAACCAAAACATTGGTACATCAGATTCCGTTTCTAATTTTTTCTTCAGTTAAAGTTAGTTTGCTTTGTTTAACAACATCACGAAAGCACATTGATCTGTTAATCATCGGCTAATGGCTATATAATCTTAGAGAGGATTCCCACTATATTTTTCCATCAGTAGCAAGGGGACGTTTATATGCAACATCCCACGGACAGGATAGCACTCACCACGGTCTTTGATATACCAGTCGTGATGCGCTGGCCGGAACAAGAAATAGTTTAATGGGACCACTGACGGGGATCGATCCTATGCGAGCGCTTTACCACTGGACTACATTCCACTCCCTCTTTTCTTCAGAAATAATTGTACGTACCCATAGTGGTACATTCATGCCAGAAGGGGCCGGACGTAGCCCAGTGGTAAAGCGCACACCTAATGTGCAGTCGGTCTAGGATCGATCCCCGTCTGTGGACTCATTGAATTATTTCTTGTTACAACAAGTGCACCAAGACTGGTATATTAAAGATCGTGGTGTGTGCTATCCTGTCTGTGGGATGGTGCATATAAAAGACCCCTTGCTACTACTGGAAAAATGTGGTGGGTTTCCTCTCTAAGATTATATGTCAAAATTACCAAATGTTTGACATCCAATAGCCTATGATTAACAGAACAATGTGCCCTAGTGGTGTTTTTAAGCAAAGCAAAACTTCATGCCAGAAAAAAAGCTGTTTATACAAATGATTCTTTTGGTACTGGCTGTACTGATTTAACTAAACAAATAAAACAAACATATTTTGCGTAGAGGTGTTCTGTATTGAAAATGAAATAGTATCAAAGTTGGAAAACATACCGCACCCCCACCCCATAAAAAAACAAAAACCCACAAAAACCCCACAAAAAAACCACCAAAAAACAAAACAAACAAAAACAACAAGTGTCAACAAAAAGGCCAACAAATAGGCCAACAAAACAACCACAATAATAATAATAGTAATAAAACAAACACCCAACAACAACCTCAAAACAAAACCCATGAGAAAATGCTTTCTTCGAAATATTGACCCACCAGTCACCCACAATCCCACAATAATGAAAACTGTCTGTATTTAGCGTCCAACCCAAAATTAGTTTACATCTCCGTCTCGGTCATACATTCGGCCAGTCAAGTCGGCAGAGAGAAGTGGGAAGTCAAATCGCCGAGACGTTTCAAGAACCAGGTCATTAAACATCCATTGTTTTGGCGCCAGCTTCAGTTGTCCACCGTCTGTAAAGCAGCACCGCTGGGAATACGTACGGAGTGCCGAAGGTTCCGTTAATACGCAGGTAACGGAATCTTGTTTTTCGTAAAAGAAACTGGAGACCGCAACTTTGTTTCATGGAATTTGCACATCGTATCAAGGTGCATATCTGAAGGTAGTAATGTCCGCTGTAGGTATGGAGCTTGTCTAAAGCGCCGAAAGCATACACGTCGTTGTTGATGCCATTTCCTCTTTCTCAAAATCTAGATAGCAACACAGTTTATTGTTGCACACTGACAGTGATCCTCGTGTTCCCTTAAGGAGCACGAAATTAAATACGTCATGGAAAAATACAGATGGGAATTCAGTTCCACTGGACATGCGGTGTGGTGTTTTGTCCTCACGCGAGATGGTGACACGACGCGGGGCTCGGCTGACAACATCAATTTCTGAAATCAACAGCTTTCCGCCACTCGATACAGACCTGTTGTAATAATAAACTGCGTTGGTATCAGGTGTATAAATATCACTGCCATGATGAAACGTGTATATTTGCTGCCAAAAGATTCACTCCCATTTTTACGGCAAAGGAAGAATGGAATTGGATGGAGGTCAATAACGGCAGAGCATCTATCCATGCTGTGGGGAAAACAACAGTTCCTATACCGTATCTCTCTATTAATGTGATTGGTGGTTCGCGAATCATTATATCAAAGCACGTGAAAACCCCAAATCTACCAAAAGGGGTCTCGAAATGTTCGTAGAAAAGGTTCTCTTTATGATACTTAGCGATCAAAGTTCCCGTGGGACCATAAACGACATTGGTGTTAAATTGATATTGTCCGTCATATGGGCATCCTGGGTCAGTCTTGATGGAACAGGGCTGCTTGTCTCCCATGTTTACTACAAGGTAGAGGGCGTTATTCCTCGCAAGACAACTCAGATACTGCTGTACCTCTGTGTTAGCATGCCTCCCAGGCTCCGTGCAAGGGTTCCAGCTTTCCTTTCTAGGATCTGGGATGTACTCTAAATACGGCGCCACCTGTCTTCTTATCTTTAACATCATTCCATAAATGCCATCTTCCGGAAAAAACAAGATGTCTACATTCTGTGAAAAGAGACGAAAATGCTTATACAGATGTTTGTGAAATGGCTAAAGTATGATATACTCTTAGAACTCCTTTCTACACGCATGCAAGCACACACACGTGTCTATATACCTCACAAGGGTCCCATGCCTACACCCAATACCCAGGTATATATTTTAATTGTTCAGTTCACATTGTTCTTGGCCGATGGAGAACATTTGTCTCTGGTAGGGACTGATATTTTTCTTAACTTGATTAGTGGGGCTTTGCAGACTTTCATAACGACTAATGACCCAGTCTATCCAAAACAGTGGTGCGTTTCAAACAAAGGAAGGACTGGGCCTCTTGGTATACCATTTTCCAAAGTCGATTCTTTGGAAAAGAATGCATTAACATTTACTTGGATTGATCTGTTGTTGATTAGCTGATCAATAAAATTAAAGCTAATTAAATTACTCGGGCAATTAAAGATGGATCTATAATTTGTCGAGTGGGTCTTTTATTTTATTATTATTATTATTATTATTATTATTATTATATATTTACTTGCTGGACTGGTTTTCACGCAACACGTTAAACCAAATAACTACCTATAGCAGGAACCCGACAAAATAGTTTTCAAACGTTTAGCGGAAAAAATGGCTGGCGTAACGTAGGCCAACCCCAAGTTCAGCCAGAAAACGTTTCGCTAACTTTCGCGTATTATTTGATTGGTTCCCGACGTGGCAGTTTTGTTTACAGTGAAGCGCATAAACCAGTCTAGCGGATGTTTTTCTGGCCTCAGACCACAATTAATTTCGCTATATGTTTCTATATAGCCTTAGTGGCTATAACATTTTTATTAATATCAGCAGACCCGTGAAGTTTTGTATGTACCTTTGCCTGCATGGGGGACACATACCCTGAAAAGGACAACCACTGTTGTCCAGCTCTTTCTCCCAGCATATTGGTTTAAACAGACACACCCTCTAAACCAGGCCGGAGTACACCCATTTTACACAAAAAGCACTACTTTTGTATGGACCGGAATTACCACAAACAAGTCTTCAATGTCAACAAGTTACACATGTTTACAAACTACATGCTATCCCCTGTCACTTCAGTCAAACAGTTGCCACTTCATAGCTGTCTGCCATGAAATAATCACAGTCAAACAGCAGACTACTTGCGCGGTCAAATTTCCGGATTTTCGACAACCAAATGGGAAGATAACTGTAATCTGAGGCCTTCTGCTCGATCTGGCTGAACTTAGACTTTGGCTGCGTTTAGCCAGACCGAGTGGAAAAACGCCCGCTAGACTGGTTTATGCTCTTCACAGTAAACCAAATGGCCACGATGGGACCAAATCAAATAATTCGCGAACGTTTGCGAAACGTTTTCTGGCTGAACTTGGGCCTTGTCTCACCTGTCTGCCTGCAGCCTCGGTCTGGGTTCTGTACACGGCCAGGTTCTTGTACATGAGGGACAGCGCCTTCTGGCGGGACACCGGTATATAGCTGGGTTCCGGCAAAATTACCTTGTGCTCGTACACAGCTGCCTTGAACCTTGACCTCGGATATCGAGAGGCACTGCTCAGAACAAGGCTAGCACACGCAGTCAAAAACAAGATGATCATAGTTCTCGCCATTGTCTTGTGGGCTGTAAAAGAAGAAACGGAATGTTTGTTTAATTGTATTATTACATAATGAAAATATATCTGTATTCTTATTGGTCAGAAAACCAGTCACATGACCTTCCGTAAATAATGATATTGCACCGGTCCATCAAAAGTGATATTGCCCTGACCAATGAAAATAAACACGAGACGAAATTCTATCCAATTAATGAGTAGGTAACGTAATGCAACGTCAACTGCTAATTCTAATGTAAACAAGCACAAACTTGTGACAAAACGCTTTGCTGTCCTTCAACAAAAAGTCATACTGAGTTTAATTCCGAAAATACATCAAAAACAAGATCGGTAATCGTCAAATTGTATATGGAATACTCACACGCGAGTGTAATAATTTCTTTATTATCCATATTATTATTGTTTTCTTTATCTATAACAAGACCCAAGTCAAAATGTTTCAGCCACAATTGACCCCTCCGTATGACGAGTTAACCACTCCCACCGTGACACGTGATGCAAGGTTAGACAAACATTCAATAATGGCTGCCAATTCGCATAGGTCGATAGCAAATTCAACCGATCTGTCGATTACGTTTTTGCCTTAATTTATTTACAAATATCGTTGTTTTATTAAAAAGCCGACAAGAGGAGACATTCAAGTATTTTACTACAGGGTACATTTACGATGACAACGTGATTTAAATCGACGAAACCATTTTTACTTCAGTAAATTTTATCGAAGCACAAGAAACCGGAAGTGAACGTCGAATGCAACCAAAAGAACATTAAAAAAATCCTATGCTAGTTTTTCTTGTCAGAACTGATAAATTAAACTGACTTGTTTGTTTCTTTTTTCTTCTTCTTTTTCATCTTAATTTTTGTTGTTGTTGTTGTTCGACTTTTATATTAATGGAATCCCGATATGCCGAGGAACAAGAGAATAGAATGCGCGGCGACGACCCGGCCTCGACCCGTTTAAAACCGTCTTTATGTTTGGTCGGGTTACGTTAAATGTTTTGTTTAAAAAAACACAAAAGGGAGGGACGTGAGCAGTAACATTAAAATACAAGGCGTGTGGGAATGCTATCAGTGTACCATAATTTTATGCACGAAAGGTTACAAAACTATATCAGGATACAGTTGCCTGTGCCAAAATTATTCAGGCAGTGGTTTAGATTGTGGGATTGCGATGTTTATGGGGGTGTATTCTTACATAGCTGCACTGCTTGAATCAACCGATATACGGCACTTGCCCTATGTATGAAACCAAATCCATACACGAAATAAAAAAAATAAAAAATAAAATCACAACTGGCGTAGCCAGAGAATAGGTTGGTGGGGACCACATGTTTGGCCCTCCAGTTATGTATACTGACATATTGGGCCGTCTCCGTTCTGACAAGACATATTAGGGCTGTTTACGTTTGGGTGCCCCATCCCTTTATAAAATCAGGCTGTCTAGCACACACTTTTGAAAAAGTTGGACACAATTAGGAATGAAAATATAGAAAATGTAGGACAAAAGTAGGAAAACGTAGAACAAAAGTAGAAAAACCAAGTATTCTGAAGAAAAAGTAGGAAAAATAGGACAAAGACCAAAAAGTACGAAAAAGTAGGATAGCCGGACAGTCTGTAAAATATTTGCCAATTAAGCCAGTACAAGTGTTTAAATAAATTATAAACTCGTGTTGTGGCAACAACTGTTGGGAATCAAACTTGAAGCTTCTGCCCCCCCCCCCCCCCCCACACACACCCCGCCCATTTGTTATCCCACTGTCACACAGAATGTACTCACAAAGCTTTATCTGTTCTAGAGGCATAGACAGATAAAAAATAGTAATAAATATTATAAGACAACCCATGCCTACAGAATAATAATAATACAAAATAAAAATTTAAATTAATATTATATATATATATATATATATATATATATATATATATATATATATATATATATATATATATATATATATATAACAAAAAAAAAAAAGAGGCAAAATTATATATATACATATATATAACATGAAACTAAACCACAGATTGCAGTTCGCACAATTTGTTTAATATTTATTATGAGAATACTTCCTAACATTTTCATTTTTCTCAAAGAGCGGGTCTTTACATATTAATCCCCATGCAATCTGGTACAGGTAAATATAGGATTACCATTTGATGGGTGGTGTCAAACTGAATCCCAAGTCTTGGAAGTCTGAATTACTCTTTAGCAGCAATATGTCAAACACAAAAAAATATATATATATATATATTGTATTAAATGAAATTGTTGAAAGTGTTTCATTTTCAGCAGCAATTTCATCCCCTGCCCCAGTTTTTCTTTCACATATCAGTTGAAACTGTTCTATTATTTCTATCATTCTGTTCTCAATATCAAGATGCAATGTCATTTGTTTAATATACTGAACCGCAAAAGAAACGCGAGATTTTTAAATGTCATTTCTATATGGTAAATTATAACAATTTATTTCGGGGATGTAACTGTCAATATTACAAGACATGCTGGTTTATGACTGAGACCCAAATTGCAGGTACCCTTTCAACTTTCCATGAAACGACACGCCAAAACGCACCTGTCTCGAAGGCCGTGGGTGGCAGTCGCAAACAATTGTCATGAAAACCGAAATGCGCGTGCATCTCGTGGAGGTTATGGGTATAAAAACCAACTTGAACCGGTTCCTGGCATTCGTAATTTGCACGCATCAGGTATGACCCGATTGTCAGCAGCGCAGAGAGAACAAGCTATCGGCCGATTGCAAGCCGGGCAGCGTGCCCTGGTTGTTGCTAACGCTTACAATGTCCATGTCAGCACCATCCATCGTCTACAGCAGCGGTACATCAACACCAACAGCACTGCAGACAGTCACCGCAGCGGGCGCCCCCGGGTGACCACGCCCAGGCAGGACCGCTACATCAACCGGCAACACCTCCAGGATCGCTTCAGAACGGCCAGCATGACAGCTCGCGCGACCATTGGCACTGGACAGCGACCCATCAGTGACGACACGGTACGACGTCGACTGGCCGCCAACAACCTGTTTTGCCGACATCCCGCTCGAGGACCTGTCCTCACCGCCCGCCACCGTCAGACACGACTACAGTGGGCTACACAGCACCAACATTGGCGGCATCAACAATGGAGGTTGATAGTCTTCTCTGACGAGAGCCAGTACTGCGTTTCCAACTTGGATGGCAGAGTGAGGGTGTGGCGTAGGAGGGGTGAACGCTACAGAGACGCATGTGTCCTGGAGAGAGACCCGTGGGGTGGCCAAAGCATCATGGTTTGGGGCGCTATAGGCCTGAATCAGAGAATTGGGCCCCATTTGTTCCAAAATGTTGGTGCAGGCAGAGGGAATGGCATCACAGCGCAGCGCTACGTTGACCAGATTCTAACACCTCACATAGTGCCCTTCTTCACGCGTCACCATAACCACGTGTTCCAGCAGGGTAATGCTCGCCCCCACACGGCCAGGATCACCATGGACTTCCTGCGTCAGCACAACATCAGAACCATGCCGTGGCCGGCTCTGAGCCCTGATTTGAACCCGATTGAACACCTGTGGGATGAAATCCAGAGACGGCTTAACCAGGTGGTCCCACGGCCGACAACTCGTGTGCAACTGGAGGCAGCTTTCCTGAGGGTGTGGGCACAGGTGCCAATGGCTTTTGTGAACCGCCTCTTGCACTCCATGTACCGACGGTGTATGGCCGTTTTGAACACCCAGGGAGGACATACACGGTATTGAACATGTCACGCCCTACAATCTCGATGTGCTGGATCCCCCCACTACCTGAACACAGGCAAACGAACCAGAGACTGTGGTCAAAGTGCATCCAATAAATTGACTTTATCAGATTTTTCAAAATTTATCTTTGATATTAATAAATTGAAACATATTTTCTCAGCCACACATGTGCCGCGTTTCTTTTGCGGTTCAGTAATAGTTTGTCTTCAGAATCTCATTTTCAACATCAAATCAATGACTCCACATCCATTGGTCCAGTTGCTGAAATATATAAAAACAAACATATTAAGTATTTCACATCCATTTGAAGAAGTACATTAGTCTGTAACTTAATTATATATCGTTGTATTAATTTAAAGTTTAATTTAATTTTAGGAAAACATTTTTTTAACAGGAAACAAAATCATTGTGACTAAAAGTATAAAATTAAAAAGTATTGCAATAAATTAAAAAAAGTAGTGAACAATGCATTTAACTTTGATGATGTTATTTGATTTCTATTAGAAAGTTGCACAAAGCTACATATAAGATGACATGTGGAAGAAGAAAAATGCCTATGCTTTGCTAAAATTTGGGGTATAAAATAATGATGAAAAACAAAACTACTGTCTTCAAAAGAAAATCATATTTAGGGTAGGTAATAAAAACAAAACAGATGTAAGTGCCTCATCTAGGTGGTTATGGGTTTGAAATGTTTTGAAATTAGGGTTAGGACATTACATTTCTAGCACATGACCATTTATAAACAGCAGTTCTTTTACTATCATTTATCTAAACATTAAAAAATATATCTATTAATTTCCAAGATTTTAGGGTATATAAGTTTAACCTCAGTAGCCTCTGGCAGAAACCATTAAGTTGAAAATTCTAAGAATAACAATAAAGGAATAATAAAATGTCTTACCAGTATGTATTATAAATTACCCAAGATTGGTAATTGATCTGTTGTTAGGTGAGTAATTGTTTTAATATATATTATGGTAAAATTGGGTTGTTTTAATTGAGGGGTGGGGTGGAGGGGGACTAATGGACAAGTAAAATTTTGTTTTGTTTAAAGACATTACTAGAGCATACGGAATTATTAATCATCAGCTATTGGATGTCAAACATTTTGTACTTTTGACATGTTTAGTCTAGAGTGCAAACCTGCTACATTAGTAGCCAGGTATCTTTTACATATATACAGCACCCAACAGACAGAATAGCACATACCACAGCCTTTGATATACTAGTCGTCATGCACTGGCTTACATCGAATCAAACCAAAAAACCGTAACCGGCAGATCTGTACCGATTGCAAAAACTCACAATTATTATTTAAAAAATATTTTTTGCTTCAAAACATTTCAAGGTCCCTACATAAAATTTGCCTAATTTATAACTTTCCAGACAATACTTCCTTATCCCCCTAAAGCTCACAACCATATAGGTTACTCCCTCACAACCCCCCTCCCCTCCCCACACACACAAAAGCACATACACACACACACATGCAAACAAAAAGAAAAGGAAAAAAAGCTAAGACTTATGTATTATCCTCGCTCTCACTCGGGCAATACAACAATCTTGACACCTGTTTCGTAAAATCAGTACGACACACAAGCTCGTATAATAATTTCTATTTATTTCCGCATTCCTCTGCGTGTCATACGTCATAGGATTACGTGATGTCACTAAATCCCATCAGTTTTAACGCATTGCGGGAAATTATAAGCGTTGGCGTATTTCGAAGCAGGAATGTACGAGCCTTATGGATGACATTATGTAATAAAACAATTATTGACCACATTTCGGGCAATATCATGTTTTATGGACCGAAGAAATTGATATTGACCTCGGGCGTTGGCCTTGGTCAATATCAATTTCTTCGATCCATAAATAGAGATTATTATACGAGCTTGTGTGTCGTACTGATTTTACGAAACGAGTGTCAGGATTATTGTATTACCCGATCGAGAGCGAGGGTAATACATGAATTCTGACGTGCGAGTTTCATAAAATAAGTACGATTCACACACGAGTGTAATAGTTTCTTTATTATCAACATTATCCGAAATATTATTTTCTTGAATAGCAAGCTTGGACCATGTCAAGACGTTTCAAACGTAACTAAAAAGAGACGACGAAACGACGTCATTTTCCGAAATGACGTCATTTTGATAAACGTTTACACTGGGGAAGCCCCATTAAGTTATGACATCGCTTCACAAAATTACGTTATTCGTTGTGCACGTGAAATCATTATGACACACATGGGTCATGCTGGTTATATTTCTCTGAATATCTTGAACTATGTGGATAATAAAACATGATATTGCCCTCAATGACGGTCAATGATTGATAAATGTTTTTGATATTACGTTACGTAACGCAAAATGTGGCTTCTTAATTCCCTCGATCCTATCTGTATAACAACCTCTTCCTTAAAATAAATAACGTAACACTTGTCACACCTTTCCACATTTTCTTGTCACTGTGATGTAATTTAACAAACGCAATACTTGCAACACTTTCGACATTTTCTTGTCACTGTGATGTAATTTAACCAACGTAACGCTTGCCACACTTTCGACATTTTCTTGTCACCGTGATGCAATTTAACCAACGTAACGCTTGCCACACTTGCGACATTTTCTTGTCACTGTTATGTAATTTAACCAACATAACGCTTGCCACACCTTTCCACATTGTCTTGTCACTGTGATGTAATTTAACCAACATAACGCTTGCTACACCTTTCCACATTGTCTTGTCACTGTGATGCAATTTAACCAACATAACGCTTGCCACACCTTTCCACATTGTCTTGTCACTGTGATGTAATTTAACCAACATAACGCTTGCTACACCTTTCAACATTTAATTGTCACTCTGATGTAATTTAACTAACGTTACTGAACTATAAATTTGTATGTTTGTATTTTTTATTTCTGTAAAATGTACTTTATAAAAAAACCATCTGCAATGAAACAAATTGGCCATGACTTAGCTGCATGCTAGTCTGTGGTAAATGCAACAATTGGAGGAGATTCCACTGTACAAAATAAAATTTTATTTTCAATAATGTTAACATTGACTATAATAAAAGTGATATAACAAGCGTATCAACACATCCAGGCAGTAAAGAGTTGTGAGACAAATGCTATTATCAGACGGCGTAAAAGGACGCATAGAAGGCGCAGTAGAGCACACAAGGATGCCACAGAGGCGCAAATAAAAGGAGCGCACGGCACACGAGAGCGCTCAAGTGTGCAGTAGAGGCGCGAAAGGACGTAAAAGGACGCAAAAGAGCGCACCGTGCAAAAGGGCGCAAACAGGCGCAAAAGAGCACAGTAAAGGCGCAAAAGGACGCACAGTGCAAAAAGTGGTACGGTGCATAGGAGCGCAGTGTGAATACAAGTAAAAGGAATTTTAGTAAACTACCTAAAAGATAGTGATACTTAGTGATGAATCCCAAGAAGTCTATTTGACGTTTGCCATCCTGTATGCTACATCATTTTGGTGACACTGTGAACAGACTAGATAGCCAGTACCGAAATAGAGACTTCTGACTATCGTGTTGGATGCTGATGTTCACAATATGGATGTACCTAGGGAGTTGCAGACCACTACCATTCCATTTCCAGCTGATTATCCTTGGACGGGAGTGTTTGGTTGTGCTATACTTCTGATCAAGACGAGGACTTGTAGTTCGTCTACCGGAGATACACGGGCTAAAGGGCTCTCTACCCTAAGAAACCATAGAGAGGTTCTCCCCGTCAATTCGACGACATGAACACTATTCGTCACCTTTTCCAGACCAGCGGTGCTGACTGAAACTCCAGACCGACTTCGGTACTTATCCCCCGGACCAGGACTCGACCAGTGAGTACCTGACCCGTGTATAGTACCTGTTGTTGAAGACAGTTATTCTAGTTACTTCCGTTTGCAAGTTAAGTGCCAGCGTACACTTCCGTATACGTTACTGATGTTGTTTGCTGTTGGAATTGTTCGAATTGCTACCATTGATGTAGGAGTGGGACCCTATCAATGCCAGTGTGCATCTATGACACTAGCATACAAGAATGGACGACTTACAATGTATTCGATTCGGGTTATAAATTGAACTTCGAACTTTATTGACAAATCGCGCGATTTTCCTTGATAAAAACAAGCGAGTAGATACAAATAAATTTATATAACATTGTTTTCTTCAGCTGTATACTTTAGACATAGTTATTAATTGGGATTGGACCATAACTTCTCTAAGACCCTGAGAAGAACGTTTCTAACTCGGCTACGGTTATCCATATCTGACGGGGTCTATCCGAACACAATTGTTCGTGATACACGCTACCACCTTTACAGGCGCGAGCAAATGTGAACACGAGAGTTCTTTCGTGTTTAGGCAGGGTGCCCAGTTACAATACTATAGGTAGTCGTGGCATAGAATAACTTGATTCCGAATTTCAATATATAGAGGCATTTATCATTTAAGATGCTTCGCTGATTCCATACTTCACTACACATGAAATACCTTTCTATTGAATATTTTACTTATCACAAAGACAGTTCAGTGCGCTTCGATGGGCATTTGTCCTAAATCCACTCAAACTCTTGTAAGTATGCTTAACCAATTCACTGCAGGTTCTCGTCTCATAGGTAGTGTCACACATAAGAACTCCGCATTGGCTGTCTTTATCAAAAGTCTTCCCCATCCCTCTGGATTGTGTGCATTTTGTTCATGCTGTTCGCTCGTAGACCATATCCCAGCTTGGTAGGCAACACGTTTTGAATACAGTAGGGCATTCTGAGTGGGTGAAATGGTTTCCATTGTCTTCTTCTTCGTTTTTTTTAACTAGTCTTAACACACAAAATAACTGTGAAACGTTCCAATTGCGGAAGTGTAGAGAATATCTACTAAGAAGAATAAACGCGGCACTAGTTGCAATGGTTACTTACTTGTCCTCGGGGTAGTCTACAATAGCATTTGTGATGCAAAAGGTTCCTGAAGGTTGGATCACAAAAAATGTCTGCCCAGTTTCCCGGAATGTTGTTGTTACCAGATACGGACATGTGATGAACATGCCGATTGTGTCTCTTTTTTATACAATATAGAACGTTCCAAAATACATGCATTGCGTGTAACATAAACATCATTTTAAGAGTAAGTGAGGAAAGGATATTCAAGGAAGCAGGCATCATGGTGTCTAATATGACGTCTTGTATAAAAAAAATCCACAACTTTTTCACTGCCTCTATTCACAGGATGTGACACTACCTCTGCTTTCACTGGAAAAGGTAAGAGGACAGCTTAAAACTGCTACTTTGATGTGACTTGTGCATTTACCTACATGGTACTCAACCCTTACACCGAAGTAATCGTAAATGCTCCCCACTCCCCACTCCCCCAGCTAATGAAACATTTCAGAGTTATCTTGTATAATAAGACCAGCGACGTGGAACATGTTGACGAAGCAAGGAAATTGTTATCCTACCAGAATATGACGACAATGGAAACCATTCCACCCACCGAATAAGCCTTGCTGCTAGTGTTGGAAATCGGTTGGAATTCGATCATCCATTATCAATTATATTCGGTTGTTACCAACTAATCAACTTTAGATTACACAATCGATTAAAATTGTATGAATATAATAAATAATTTTAATTATAAGGACAAAGTACCTCTCGTAATGCTCACTGAAATACACCCCACAACTCGCCAATCTACCTTCAATGACTAATTAATGACGTTTTGTGTATGTAGACATGAAAACAAACACAAACCATAACATATTTACATCAATTACATCATCTAGACTAGAGGAATAATTACAGTTAACATTTCGCCACACAATCGATTATAGACTTTTATAATCGATCATAACATCTGCAGCCAAATGGATCAATGTTTGATTATAATCGATTATCAGAACATCAGTACCTAAAAACTACATCACTCAAAACGGGCTACTTATCAAACTAACACTATGTTCCACCAGTGAAAAAACAATGCACCCACTCTAGAGAGATGGGAAGTATCTTTGATAAAGACGAATAGTTCTACATTCTTTTGTGGAATACTCTAACTTTGACTTCCAAAGACTGCAGTGAATTGATTAAGTGTTGATACTGAGTGGCACCAGATGGGTATGTAAATAGGTCCCATCGAAATGCACCGACAACTGTATTTGTTACCATAAGAAGTAAACTGTTCAGTAGAAACGTTTTGCACGGACAGAATGATACCAAAGCAAAACGATGGTAAAGCTCACAACAGATATTGCACCCTTTTTCCCCTGAATAATTTGATTGTATATTTCGTTACTTTTATGAAAATCCATCTAGTGATAATTTGATTGATTATAACTGCATTAATTACCTCAAACATCAAAATGAGGATAGGTGGTAAGGATTCTGAGATATTGGTATGGCGGACATCTTGCAAATCCACGATGACCACCATAATGTATCTTGGAGAAGTGGTCCCTATTAAAAATTGAAAACTAAGGCAATGGACAAACAATTTCCACTTTTAAATAACAGAATGATACAAACGCAAAAAGATGGCAAGACTCATAATAGTCATTGCAGCATTTTCCTGCAGTAAGTTTATATAGTTCATTTATTTTATAAAAAATCCATCTGTTAATATTTTGTGAATGATACAACTACATCCATTACTTTCAAAACTCTAAGTTAGATTAAAAGAAAAGCTACGAACCTAAGTGATATAGGTTCTGATGTATTGGTATCAATAGGTTTTTGCATGGCGATCATCTTGAAAATCCATGCTGGCAACAATAACGTATCTTGTACGAGTGGTCTCTTTTAAAAGTTGAAATCTAAAGCAATCGTAAAATATTTTCAAATTCTTACTGGTAGTGAGTAAGGATCTGTTGACGGCCTTGGAAGTAATTATGGGTTTTTCACTCTTTTATTTAGTTTTGTAAATATGACTTTTTGTCGTTTGTTATAAAGGCACATTTTTCAGAACAATTTAACAATGACTGCTTTAATTACTCAGAGGGTTTCTATTATTCACATTTTAGACAATTGCGTTGAAACAGGTCCATCATATATGAAGCAGTAGTATCATTAATGCCAAGGTGTCGGATTAAAATAAAAAAAAGTCATGACCTACACCAATATGTATGTAACCCCTGCTAGTCCATAACAAAACACGACTCGGGTTTCGAGATTCTTTATTCCCGTAGGGAAAAACCTATAAATATATAAATAGTACATTTGGTTTAATAATTTGTCATAACAACATGATATACATGAAAAATATAATAATTTTCTGGGGCCTACATAAAACATACAAATACATGTAATATAACATTAAAACACTCTCACCAGACATCAACTATCTTTAGTTTGCACTAAAGACGTCCCCATGGGTGCTCACCATCAAGATCACAATTAAATGATCCTATGAGTTAAAGGCTACGAGAAGAACGAGAAGGTGTGGTATTTGAAAGAAAAGGTCGGATTTTTCACAGCATGCAGTGCAACTGTCATAATGCGTCACTATAGTCAGTCAAGCGTAACCTATCACTAAATACACGTGCGACTAACCACAGAACTACAGTCCATACCCAACTACCCATTCTAATTATAAGCTTATACATAAAAATAGCTAATGTATTAAATAACACAGTAAAGCACTAACTCATCCATATTAACAATTGTATTAAAATATCCTGGTTACATATTCCCCCCTTTAGGAAAATGTCTCCTGACATTTTATCACCATCCACAATTCCAAATAGACGAGTCTGTATAAAAATGAAATGGTAATTAATTACAGAAAATCAAAATATTTAATATAATCATAATACATAATAATTCATCACCTATTTGCCATATGGTACTAATATATCATACATCACCGCATCTGCATCAAATAAGGAAAACAGTTATTCACAGTAACGATGATAATTACAACGTACCTACGAGTACCATTATAATATGTGATCATAAAGTACAAAAATCAAGTGGTAAAATAGTATACAAGATAGAAACTACAGATTTAATAAAGTTTATAAAATATAAGATAGTTTTTATCATGCATCCGGTCCAGAGTCATGAATGGTTTCCAAATCCAAATTACCATCATCTTCCCTCAGAGATGAATTCTCTGGGGTAAGTTCACCTAACAATGGTAATAGTGGAATGGATGACAAATCTATATGCCTTCGTCTCCGACGCTGAGGAATAACATATTTTAGACTAGTCTGTGAAGAATCACTGGAGTCGCAAGATTCTGAACTAAAGAGTGATCCAACTCGTCGACGCAATCTAACAGGTTCCTTGGGTTTAACCTTGCAGTTAATTCCAACAATAATTTTCTCAGATGGGATAACATTAAATGGTAACAGCATTTCCCCACTTCCCGTTGCACCCTGTACACCGGAATATCATTATTTGGTATCTGCTTAACCAAATAAGGTTCCTTCTCCCATTTATCAGCCAACTTCTGCTTCCCCTTCAAACCAACCTTTCCCACCAAGACTGTATCTCCAACTTGTAACTTGGATTCCTGTATCTTCCTGTTGTATCTTTCCTTGTTCTTTTCTGATGTCTTTCTCGCACCTTTTGCAGCTACCTTGTATGCATACTGCATTCGCTTCCGTAGTTTCTCCACATAAGAATTCCAATCTGGTGATCCTCCACTTCGAGGTTCTATACAAAGAAAAGCATCAACAGATAACCAAACATAAGGTAATGTGGCGAATACCCTATGACATCTTTCTTGGTTGCATCGTAGTGGAGCTACGTACGAATTCCAATCTGATTCTCCTCCAGAGTTGCCAACATCTTCAACAAAGTCTGGTTGAACCTTTCTGCTGAGCCGTTTCCCACTGGATGGTAAGGGGTCGTTCTTGTCTTTTGAATATGTGCAAGCTTACAAAGGTCTTTGATCACCTTACTCTCGAAGTTCCTGTCTTGATCACTATGCCGTTTTTCTGGAAAACTATAGAAAACGATAATTTTCATACAAGGCTTTGGCTGTAGTATGCGTGGTTTGATTTCGACAAGTTTTGAGTATAACGAGTGAAGTGATCAGTAATTACCAAGATATTTTCATAACCACCTTTCGATTTTTCCAAACTCAAAAAGTCCATGCATACAAGCTCCATTGTTCTAGTTGTCACAATAGGAACTAGTTCTGCTGCTGGTGTAACTGGCGTCTTTCTCCTGATACACCGACCACACTGCTCTACCTTTCGGTTAACATCTTTCTCCAGTCCTGGCCAACAGAATCTCTGTTTTGCCAACCATAAAGTTTTCTCCTTTCCGTGGTGACCGACATCATCATGGACTCCCTTCAATGCTGCACATCTGTATGCTTTGGGCAACACCAGTTGTTTCACCACCTGTCCATCTAAAGAAGCATTTCTGTATAAAACACCATTCACCAACACTAAGTTCTTCTGGTACTTCTGTACTGCTGGAATATCTCTTTGTACATCATTCCCCCTGAGAAACAAATGTCTGCTTAATAAATGAACAACTCTAGCAGCAGCTTTATCCTTACCCTGCTCAGCTTTCCAGTCAATATAGTTGAAGGTATACATGGGACATGCATCCTCACCGGCCGAATGAGGTGTAGTCTGACTGGAAATACTATCAACTAAGG
Organism: Gigantopelta aegis; assembly: GCF_016097555.1. Taxonomy (NCBI): domain Eukaryota; kingdom Metazoa; phylum Mollusca; class Gastropoda; order Neomphalida; family Peltospiridae; genus Gigantopelta; species Gigantopelta aegis. The sequence goes on from NC_054708.1 coordinate 76,319,871, forward strand.
GAACTAAAACAACTGCTGCCTGGCACACTGCTTTAATGACATCCGCAAAAAAACATCTGGTTTCCTCGAAAGACCATCTGCATCAGCATTTAGCTTGCCTGACCTATATTACAAAGTAAAATCATAACCAGCTAAAACTGCAACTCATCTATGATTGGTGGCATCCAACTTTGCTTTGGTTAATATGTAAGTAAGTGGATTCGTGTCTGTAATCACGTGAAAAGTATTGCCATAAAGATAATCATGGAATTTGTCAGTCATGGCCCACTTTAAACTCAGAAACTCCAACTTGTGAGCTGGATAGTTATGTTCACTCACTCGAAGTCCACGGCTTGCATAAGCAATTACTTTTTCCTCGCCATGTTGCTTTTGATAAAGTACTGCTCCAAGTCCTGTTCCACTTGAATCTGTATGGAAAATAATTGGCGAAGAATAATCGGCATATGCTAACACAGGGGGTTCTGTCAACATCTTCTTAATCATCTCAAATGCCAACTGCTGATCATCTTTCTACTTGTAATCTGCAACTGGTTTCCAGTTTTCCCCCTTTTTCTGCACAGTACCACATCCTTGTAATAATAGATTCAATGGATGTACTATCTTGGCATAATCTTTAATAAATCTCCTATAATACCTGGCAAATCCTAAAAACTGGCGAAGCTCCTTTATATTAGTTGGTACCGGCCAATCCCTAACAGCTGATATCTTTTCTGGATCTGTGGAAATACCTTCTTCAGATACAACATGCCCAAGATATGTCACAGAAGTTTTTAAAAATTCACATTTTGATGACTTTAACTTCAAACTGTGCTGGACAAGTCTGGCAAAAACAGTTTTTAACCTTTTAACATGTTCATTAAAAGTTTTTGAAAATATCAGAATATCATCAATAAAAATGAGACAAGTTTTTAAATACATTTCTCCCATACATTTCTCCACCAGTCTTTGAAACGTTGCAGGCGCATTAGTTAGTCCAAATTCCATTCCGTTACATTCATAAAAACCTAACTTGCCTACCGAAAAAGCTGTCTTTTCCGTATCTGATTCTTCCATTTCAACTTGCCAATATCTGGAAAGAAGATCCAACTTGGAATAATATTTCGAAACAACAAGAGTGTCAACATATAACTATCCTTATGTGTTCGTGAATTCAAAGTTCTAAAATCCAAGCAAAATCGTAACGAACCATCCTTCTTCCAAACAAGTACAATATTTGAAGAATAAGGACTACTCGTCTCTCTAATAATCCCTACATCTAACATTTCCTTCACTTGCTGTCTCACTTCACCATACATGCTCGGTGGTATTCTCCTATATGGCAACTTGAATGGTCTCTCGTCGTCGAAATGTATTCTATGTTTAACAAGATCAGTCTTACCAAGATCATTTGGACCTGTCGAAAATGCATGTTTCCATTTAGAAAGCACCTGTTCAACTTGCAACAACTGATCTTCACTTAAGCTACTGCTATCTATATTTATTCTTCTACCACAGATGTAACAGAATTGTGTTCTTCATTGGGTATGTCACACTCTGATGTAATACCTTGACTTCCTGAATACTACAAATTTATGTTCTTGGTTTAATGATAACAGGTTTCAAAGACATATTACAAATTTTTACTGGAATTCTAACACTTGTCTTTGACTGACTCAAGAACTCTAGGACAAACTGTATAGCTAGAACTATCTGTAAGATTCTCTGTAACCACATCAGAAATGTTATGACCAACACCTTTTGCCATTCCACTTATGATTCTTGTTTGATAAGGATCTAAATATGTTGGTTTCCTATTTAGTGCTTTGACAGTATAAGTATTGCAAATAATACTATCCAATGCCAGTTTTCACTCTTTTGGAACATCTGAATTAACCACATCCTTTGAAGCAAACTCTCGACACAATCTGATTACATTAGTTCCAATTATCACAGGACAACGTGCAGTAAAGTCTGTTATGGACAACTAACACGGGAACACTGAAGTCTGTATCCGATAAAAATGGAATACCAATGGAACATTCTATGTAGCCTGTATACTTTAAGGAAGATCCATCTGCAACCGACACCTGAATACCCAATTCGTCATGATTATGTAACTTTGGTTTCTCTGTTAAACTGTTACAACCTTTTTCGGAAATAGTAGTCACCATGGATCCACTGTCAATCAGAGCTTTCATATACTGTCCCTGCATGTAAATAATTCCTTCATTAGACAATCCAATCAATCTTTCTATAAAATTTTGGCCTAAAGTATCATCCCTGACCTCCGATTGACCCTCATCAAAGGTCACTACTCGTTTGGGTTAATGTGACCCCTTGCATCATCAACACCTCTATTTTGCAAAGTGCTGCATAGAAAAATTTCGACGCTGGCCAAAATGTCCTCGACTATGTCGCTGGTTGAAATTTCCTCTACCATGCTGATTGTCTCTACCAATACCATGTTGATTAAAGTTTCCTCCATAATTTCTGTAATCTGCAGAATGTGATCCCCGTCCTACATTGCATGAGTCCAATTTCTTGAAAACCAAATCAAATTTCTCATCCATCCTGTCATTCAACCTCTTTTCTTACTATCAAATTTCCTTTCCAAACTACTAATGGATTCTACACCATCAGACACAACAGCTTGTTGATGTACTTTCTTGCCAACTGATCCAGAGATACTTGGTACACTAATACTAAGTTCTTTCGCTATCTTTCTAAGTTCTCGTAACAACTCATCATAATCCTTGATAAAATCATATTTATGTCTCGTCTGAGCTTTCAACCTGTCAGATCGTAATGATGTCCAAAACGTGTGATGTAATAATTAATTTTTAGCTCCTCTGTCTAAATATCTACTATCAATGGCAATTTGTAACATTGATTCAATTCTGCATCCAAAAGTCGTAACAGTCTCATCTGGTTTCTGATAGGAATTAAAATATTCTTGCATAATCATCCCATTTGTAGAAATGTCTCCAAATAACACGCCTAATTTGGACAAGATCTCCTTCACACTAGCCCTTTCTCCTTATGGAATAAACATTTAACGAGCAGTTTCCTGTAAAGGTCTTCTAATTGCCTGGACCAGTATACTATTAGTCATATCCGGATAAATGGATAAACACTGGATCTCAAATCTCCAATCCCTGTATGCCACATCACCTTTCTGGGGTGGATCATCCCCTGAAAACATTGGAATCTTAGGAACGTATGTCGATTTATGAACATTACTGTCATTTTCTAAGCTGAAACCATGCATCTCATCTCTAACCTGATTAAAAGTAGTCTCTTGTACAACTTTTATAAGTGGTGTACTTCTTGCTAAAGGTTTCCTTTCCTCCTTAGGATCAACATCATATCTTCCACTAGCCTCTAACATTTCAGCCATGTCCTGCATGGACATGCCATGAGCCATTATGTTTGCAAACAAGCAACTGTAATATCCAACTTCAACAGAACTTGGTACAACACTAAAACAATACAAATAAAACAATAGAACTGCATATCCACCAGTCTCAACTACTTACATAACAATATCTACAATAACATCAACACTATCCACGACTATATCATCAACACATGACCATCTATAGCCAAGATGACAGAAATATAAAACTTTCTTACAACTGGGGTTTATATAAGGGGACATAATGCAAATTGGCGCTTAAAGTTTTCGTCCCAGAGAGACAAGACATCACAACCACGACCGCATCTTCATAAATCAAGGCTAATATTCGTTCCTCGTATTCAGCCTTGATACATGTCGTGAAGAAATTGTGCCACAAAATGCTTAAATTTCATTGGATGCGATGAGATCTGATTGCAACAAATCGCAACGCTCCTTATAGATTCCCTTGTTATTGTAAACAAAGATGGCAGCGTCAGCGTCCGTGAAAACGTGTCGTGTTTGTCACATGTTAAAAAAAGGGTTTCGGCGGTTAATTTTTGATATTGCTTTCAAGATTGTCACATGTTACCGATGCTGTGATTGGTCAGCGATGTCATCGTGTAAGGGACATAATCGGTGTTACAAATGTTCTTCCAATAGAGGGCGCTAGTAGTGGATATCAGTAATCTTGACTACATGTATCAAGGCTGAATACGAGGAACGAATATTAGCCTTGATTTATGAAGATGCCACGACCGATGATTCAGCCCTGAACCAAGCCCCGTTTCGATACTCAACTCGCTGTGTGAAAATGCAGGACGTCACGAAACCTTCGGCAAGACGCAGGTGTGTTCCTAGTTTCCGATGTGTAATGTGCTGTGCTGTGTGACTTTGCTAGCTAGCTAATTGAACAGTTTGCGTTGATTGGAAAGTCGACATTCATTCTGTTTGGAACTGTAATGGAGCAGCGTTACAGGTGTTCTGTACTTTTGTTGTGGGACTGAACAGTGGAATTTTGAGAAGGGGCACGTGCGGGTGACCCACATGTATTAACATTTGACAGCGTACATCTCTGTATTGAAATGCCCAGTAGATACGAGCCGAGGTTGTATGTATACTTGTTTTATTTGAAATATTTTTATTAGATCAATATCAATTATGATGAATATTATGTTATTTTATTAGACTTGGTATTTCAGTTTTTGCGCAAGTGATATATATATATATATATATATATATATATATATATATATATATATATATATATATATCCTCGGAAATGTTTGTCTGATTTCCGGAAAATTCCTAATATTTCCGAGTATTTACGACTGTTACTGGGTGTACACTATTGATATTTTTTCTTCTTACACTCTGCAGAAATTGTTCTTGGATAATTTCTTGATTTTTTGTTTTGCTTTGTTTTTATTTTACTTCATATTGACATGAAGTGATTAAGGTTTTGGGGGGAGGGGGGGGGGGTGTTCCTTAATTGAAAATTGAAATTATTTTAAATTATACTCGTATTTAATAATAAGGTATTGGGGTTTTATATATATATATATATATATATATATATATATATATATATATATATATATATAGGCCTATTATTGAGAGCATTCTTGTTAGGGGACATTTGGATATTAGTGTAGACTGGTACCTGTGTACATGAATTGATTTTATTTTTCTTGATTTTTTTTTAGTTTTATTTCTTTATTTATTGGTTTGTGTGTTCAGTCATTGGTGTAGGTTTTTTTTTAAATTTCTCTCGCCATTCATTTTCAGCTTTATATTATTGTATAAATATTAGATGTTATTTGTAAGAAAGGCTCTTGTTACAGTTGGGTGCAGTTTAATTTTTTTAATTTTTTTATTCTTTCTTTTAGTTAGGTTCTATTCATTCATACTTTCCTTTCTGACCATGATTGGCTGTCTTGCATTAGACAAAGACAGATACGTGGACAGATTTACATTTGCTAGATAATATTAATTGGGTGTTTTATTTTTAGAAGTTTTCTAGTTATTTTGGGTATTTGAAATTTATTAGGGTTGAGTATCAGATATAATTTCAGTTGCAATTTGGTAGTACATATCCAACGACAGCATTAAATTATAGTTTTATTAGAAAATATAATTAATATTATTATAATTATTATGATTTTTTTTTAGATAATTTATTAATTTGATTTTATTTCAGGATCTGAATATATATCGACAGATTTTTTTTTTTCAGGACTTGTTTTATTCCAAATATATTTATTAAAATTAGTAACTTAATTGTTTATTTATTTTTTTAGATTTTTGGCTTAAAGTTAATTTGTTAGTCAGACAGTTAATTTAGATATACGTAACTGAAACATTTTATTCCAGGTGTATCTATTTAAGGGTACATATTCGAATATCTTTGCACAATAGTTGAATTTGTTACCGTAGCTGATTGAAATACTTGTATACTTGTGATCGAGTAGTGTACTTTATTTTCTCTTTGGAGTAGATTTAGTATACACTTACTTGGTTGTAGATGGGGACTGTCCTTTGATAAAAAAAAAATGTCCCCTTATATAAACCCCAGTTGTAAGAAAGTTTTATATTTCTGTCATCTTGGCTATAGATGGTCATGTGTTGATGATATAGTCGTGGATAGTGTTGATGTTATTGTAGATATTGTTATGTAAGTAGTTGAGACTGGTGGATATGCAGTTCTATTGTTTTATTTGTATTGTTTTAGCGTTGTACCAAGTTCTGTTGAAGTTGGATATTACAGTTGCTTGTTTGCAAACATAATGGCTCATGGCATGTCCATGCAGGACACAGCTGAAATGTTAGAGGCTAGTGGAAGATATGATGTTGATCCTAAGGAGGAAAGGAACCCTTTAGCAAGAAGTACACCACTTATAAAAGTTGTACAAGAGACTACTTTTAATCAGGTTAGAGATGAGATGCATGGTTTCAGCTTAGCAAATGACAGTAATGTTCATAAATCGACATACGTTCCTAAGATTCCAATGTTTTCAGGGGATGATCCACCCCAGAAAGGTGATGTGGCATACAGGGATTGGAGATTTGAGATCCAGTGTTTATCCATTTATCCGGATATGACTAATAGTATACTGGTCCAGGCAATTAGAAGACCTTTACAGGAAACTGCTCGTTAAATGTTTATTCCATAAGGAGAAAGGGCTAGTGTGAAGGAGATCTTGTCCAAATTAGGCGTGTTATTTGGAGACATTTCTACAAATGGGATGATTATGCAAGAATATTTTAATTCCTATCAGAAACCAGATGAGACTGTTACGACTTTTGGATGCAGAATTGAATCAATGTTACAAATTGCCATTGATAGTAGATATTTAGACAGAGGAGCTAAAAATTAATTATTACATCACACGTTTTGGACATCATTACGATCTGACAGGTTGAAAGCTCAGACGAGACATAAATATGATTTTATCAAGGATTATGATGAGTTGTTACGAGAACTTAGAAAGATAGCGAAAGAACTTAGTATTAGTGTACCAAGTATCTTTGGATCAGTTGGCAAGAAAGTACATCAACAAGCTGTTGTGTCTGATGGTGTAGAATCCATTAGTAGTTTGGAAAGGAAATTTGATAGTAAGAAAAGAGGTTGAATGACAGGATGGATGAGAAATTTGATTTGGTTTTCAAGAAATTGGACTCATGCAATGTAGGACGGGGATCACAATCTGCAGATTACAGAAATTATGGAGGAAACTTTAATCAACATGGTATTGGTAGAGACAATCAGCATGGTAGAGGAAATTTCAACCAGCGACATAGTCGAGGACATTTTGGCCAGCGTCGAAATTTTTCTATGCAGCACTTTGCAAAATAGAGGTGTTGATGATGCAAGGGGTCACATTAACCCAAACGAGTAGTGACCTTTGATGAGGGCCAATCGGAGGTCAGGGATGATACTTTAGGCCAAAATTTTATAGAAAGATTGATTGGATTGTCTAATGAAGGAATTATTTACATGCAGGGACAGTATATGAAAGCTCTGATTGACAGTGGATCCATGGTGACTACTATTTCCGAAAAAGGTTGTAACAGTTTAACAGAGAAACCAAAGTTACATAATCATGACGAATTGGGTATTCAGGTGTCGGTTGCAGATGGATCTTCCTTAAAGTATACAGGCTACATAGAATGTTCCATTGGTATTCCATTTTTATCGGATACAGACTTCAGTGTTCCCGTGTTAGTTGTCCATAACAGACTTTACTGCACGTTGTCCTGTGATAATTGGAACTAATGTAATCAGATTTACGTGTTCGCTGGTGCACGAATGTACAGGGGTAGAACTTGGGCAACTGGCGGTGAGTACGATTCAGCGACGAGTCACGTTTCCTTCTACAGCGACGTGATGGATGACAACGTGCTTAGAGACACCGTAATGAACGTTTTGCCAACAACTGCGTCGCCCAAGTTAACAGATTCGGTGGAGGGAGTGTCATGATGTGGGAAGACAACTCACACACCGGCGGAAGTGAACTTGTGTTCGTACAAGACAACCTGACAGCTGTACGCTACCAGGATAAATTATTTCGCCGTCACATGCTTCCCATTTTGGATCAACAGAGAGAACTCTTTCAGCAGGCACGTGTAACAATAGATTTCCTACAGAGTGAGAACTTTAATGTGCTGCCATGGCCATCAAGATCGCCAGATCTCAACCCCATTGAACATCTATGGGACGAACTGGACAGACATGTACGCCAGCGTGACCCGGAGCCTCAGACGCTTTTGCAACTGTCACATGCCTGCAGGAAGAATGGGCTAGGATTCCACGTGCCCGGATTCAGAGACTCATTCAGTCTATGCCAAGGAGATGTCGCGCAGTGATTGCTGCTGCTGGTGGCCACACAAGATACTGATTTCAGCGCCCTCTTGCGACGCTTTTGGTGACGAAAACGCCTCCACTGCCGTTAGTCCATAGCAAGAACATTAGCACATACTCATGTCAAATTAGACTGTGATACGATCATAAATAACGACATTATGCCACTTTGTATTAAAGAGATAATTCCATGAATATTTCGCCTATGCGTTTCGTTTTTGACAGAATTACTGCAATAAGAAAACTATTAAATCTGCATTGAAAAGAAAACTTGAAGATGATATACCAGCGACCAGAACTCTTTGCTCTCACGAGCCTGAATTCACATTTTGGGACCACTGCTTTCTCTGTGGGGTGCGAATAACTAATGACAATACAGATGAAGAAGTCTTCATGGTAAGAACTTGGGAAACAGTTCGTGCACGTATTGCATTTGCTGTTGACCTACCAGCAGTCGATGCTATCTACCACCAGGTTTGCAGCGTCAACTTTCGGACAGGGAAATAAATCCCACTGTGTTTCCGATATGACAGTGAAGGAAAAAGGGCATCTAAAGTGGGACGGCGCTCCAGTATTTCATATGGTCTGTTTAGTGGTAAGACAATTGACCTGAAAGTCTCAACCTTTGGTCAGTGCATAGTGGAAGCTACACGGCCAAAGGTTGTTATTGCACCAATTCCATTTGGACTGGGTGTACAATTACACGATCTTTATGGTTCAAAGTTTTTGTTAGACAGTTTATCGAACCATGTGTTGTGTTCCTCATACCAAAAAGTTTAGCATTTTTCTAAATGTGCAGCAACAGTTATTGATAACACTTTTTCGATTTCAGGGCACTTTGGGCATTACATTGCAGACAATGTAGATCATAATGTACGGACATTAGATGGCCATGGGACCTTCCATGGAATGAGGTTTATTGTAGCAGTCACACCTGAGGTGTAGAGAAGAATACTGGTCCCTCGACTTGCACTGGCCGAGCAGTGTGTTATTGCAGATCAACTTGCAATCAGATATTACAATAAGTCGCTCGGGAAAGGCACTCTGATTCTCTTTCAGAAACGATCAGAAATAATTGCCAGTGACCGATTCTCTAATCTTGATAGACATGGACCTCACTGATTTGACATGCATATATTCAATGTTACTCTTTGTTGTTTTTGAAAACCGCAGGCACTCTACAACCCCCATCCTGACGTTTGATCAACCACTGTGGTCCAAAGCTAAGTAGATTGTTATGAATGAGCAAGAAGGAAGTGACCTCAAGAGTGTGATCTTAAAACATGGTCGTTTTCACACCATGATGAGCTAACTAGGATGCATTGGTCATTTGATGAATTCGTCTGGTCTGAAGGAAGTCCTTGACTTAGTTTATGCTGATAATGCTGTGAATGCCAGAGCTGTGCGAGCACACACGCTGGTTAATGCAGCTTTGAATGCAATGTTTGTAATGGAAGCATATAATGTGTAACTGCCAGATGCTGAAGAATGCAAAACTCAACAAAAAGAGGCAAGCGAGCTGCATCCAGATTTAAAAGAGGCACTTAGCGTTTTTGACACTCTTTGAATCAGAGAAGTGACAGTGAATACTACATGTAGCAACAGTATCTTTAGAAAGATACACCAAACGTTAGATGGGCAGAATCAAAGATGGCAAACACCAAAACAGCACAACTATGCTTCAATATATGACCGAGGTTGATCTACTCCTCACATTCCTGAAGGCAAAAAGGACAGGTAATTTTCTGCTCCACTTGATTTCCTTCAAAATATGTTGCCCTACCTTGCTTTTTCAGGACACCCTCATTACACCAGACCAGCTTACGTTTATATTCAGGATATGCTTGATCTTGAGAAAAACAATTCAAATGTTTATGAATATTTTCTCTCAGGACATTTTATAATTCACAGAAGTGAGAGCTTTCGGTCAGGTCTTTCAACTGACCTTGTCATAGAACAAGCGCTTATGAGGACACTAAAAAACAACCGGAAGTTTAACCCATGGTCGGGATATGGAGGAATCACAGAGGACTTTCTATGCCTGCATGTGCAGAAATAATGAATGCATGCATGATCTGACAAGTGCATAATACTCCACCAGTGACCAACATAAAGAGATGGCAGACTCTAGGAAAGTCCGTGATTGCAAAGACACAAAGATGGTCTTGAATTTCTGCAAGATCATGATCCATTTCAAGAAGTGGAAACACTCCGTAACATTGCAACTGGTGTGGTTGCCGACAGTTCCGCTAACCCACAGAAAGCTTTTGAATTTGGATCGGCAATTCTAAACAAGATGATATTGGACAGAATACCTTGGACTGTTCTTTCAGGAAAATAGAGCAGGCCAAAGTAATGAGACAGAAGGCGGTTTCTGCAGGTGGCGGGTCAATCATTGTAGACCCTCAACTAATCTTCCAACGACTTTTAATTGTAGCAAAGAGCAACTCTTACTGTGATCTGAATGACTTATTCAAATTTGAGCTTTCAAGTTCACCTACTTCTCTTTTCGATGAGCACGGCCTTTTGCGAGAAGCAAACAAGGTACAGCTTTCAGATACTTTGTCAGTATTAGTTAATGTAGAGCAGCCAGTGCAATCCATTAATGAACCAATGCATCATGTTTTAGATGGTGGATGCCTAATACATAGGCTACCATGGAAGAAAGATGATACTTACGAGGACAACTGTGACATGCATGTTAGATATGTGGAGAAACATTATTCAAATGCTATTGTAGTATTTGATGAATACACCCTAGGGCCTTCTACTAAAGACGTGACACACCTGAAAAGAACAAACGGTACTCCTGGATCACGGGTATCTGTTGCTGCCAAACTGCCCTTGAAATCGAAGAAAGAACATTTCCTTGCTAACAGTCACAGCAAGCAGCAGTTAATCGACTTGCTGAAGGAAACATTGCACAAAAATGGAATAAAGACAGTCAGCGCAGATGGAGATGCTGATGTTCTCATAGCAAAGACGGGTGTGAACTGTTCTACGTTGGGACGGACACACGTGATCGGTGAAGACACTGATTTCTAACACAATGACGTCGTAGAAAGGTGCTAGAAAGGGGTGGTAGAAAAACCGTCTACCACATGTGTGTAGACGCTAATCCGCCCTTTTCATTGGTTAATATTAGGATGTACACGGCAGTTGCTACCAGTTGATTACGTCATTTCTTAAACAAAGTAGTATATGACGTCACATAATATGAGTAGGTCTTCTCGACACCACTGTATGCTTTCACACTCGTGATGTAACATGGGTGTCAGCTTAGAGGTAACGTCACGTTACAAAAATAAAATGAAGAGACTTACAGTATAGTTAGACTAAATTAATAATAAAATTTATAAGACAGGTTGTGCTAGAAAATATTTCTGGCACTCGTCCTTTTGTATATGTTTTTTCTGACACTCGCTCCAAAGATTGATTTTCTTGAGACTCGTGTCAGAAAAACCATCTACAAAAGGACTCATGCCAGAAACTATTAATCCTTGTGCTTCTTTGTTATTATTCAAATAACGATTAGAAGGAGTTGGTCTTCTGATCAGACAGAAAATGAGCTAAGAGTAGGGTCTGGAATATTGATCTACTTGGATGCACGCTGGGACTAGAATGGTGCCAGATGCTACCAGTGATCCATGCTATTGGTGGCTGTAACACAACGTCGAAGTTATTTGGTGTAGGAAAAGGATCTGTTGTGAAAAAAGGTCTGAGTGACAGTTTTTTCAAGTTTCAGATTGAGATACTTAGCCAAGGCTCACTGACAACAGCTGATGTCGATAATGCAGGAGAAAAAACACTTGTCTGTCTATTTGGGGGGGGGGGGGGGGGAGCAAAAAGAAACGTTGGATCAACTGCAACTGAGAAAATATTCAGAGAAAGTAGCCACTAGTGCTTGTAGTGTTAAGGTACAAACACTTCCTCCAACAACAGATGCGGCCAAATATCACCCGCGCAGAGTTTATTACCAGGGTCAGGTTTGGGTTGAAGCCAAATGACTGGGGCTGGCAACTAACAGATCAAGGTTTTGAACCACGAAAAACGGATTTAATGGCAGCACCCGAGTTTCTGCTCAAAATAATACGGTATCAGTGTAAAGGGGACTGCGACGGTGTATGCTGTAGTTGCAGAAATAATGGTATGGGTTGTTCCAGTGCTTGTGTAGGATGTAAAGGTGCATCATGTGGCAACTCTTCTACTGATTCCGTGGATACTGACACCACACTGGGTGAACCTGTATCCATATAGTTCTGAAAGGTAATGTCCAACTTCCATCATAGCATGTATGCATTGATAAAAGTATTATTATAATCCCATTTTACAAAGCTCAAATCATTTCATGTATTGCAATGCATTAGAAGCCTATATATGTGCAAACCATGTCACGATTCAAAAGTCCCACCACTACATTGTGTGTTACAACACTTTGGCGGTATTCATATGATAATGAAAGAGATTATCTGGATACCGCAAACAAATTTATGCTTATTTTTTTCTCTTAAATGGTGATTTGTCATTAAATTACATTCTGTATGATATCTTAGTGATACAGAAGTTTTGCAATAAAACTTTCTAACTCCTAGCTATCGTTTTTTTACTAATTGTAATACATATATCGTTATGGAAAAAGTCGAGAATCAGTGTAAAAATGGCCGCCATTTAAAAAAAAAAAAATTAGGTCATTTCCGGTGGTACGATTTTGTCCTATTTTGAATATGTTATGTAGGGATTACCTCAGAATAAGATAAAACAAAAAAACCTTCTGTTGCAATTTGTCCGAGGTTCGCCTATTTTTCAGGTTATCTTTACTGGACTAATTCTGTAATTATCCCCTTTATCCTCGACAGCCAGGACCACCCGATACAGGCGCTTAGCTTGATTGGCATGCTTGATAATACATTCGTCTTTAAAATACTATCGGCAACGACAGTTTGATGAATCCACACGCATCGAGTTTTAGAGGTACATACTCTATTAAATCGTTATTGCGGGACCAAAGAATTATATTGAGAGATCGAATTTATCGAGTTTTTGAAGTTTGAGTTTTTGAAGGTCGTTATTGCTAGTTTGTATAGCAACTCGGCTGGGACCGTCGTTTCAGATCGAGAGATCGAAGTTTTCGAGAGATCGAAGGTGGAGTGATCGAAGTTTGACTATATGAAGACAAAAACAAAAACAAAAAACAAACAAAACAAACAAAAACAAAACAAACAAAAAACAAAAAACCTAAAACAAAACAACAATCCATCTCTGAAAACCAAATAAACCATCAGCAAAAGAAAGGATGTTGATCATAGGACAAATGCATGTATTGTCTTTCTTAATTTGTCTATAGTTGTTTATCATTTTAGTATTACTGACCTTTTAGGCGGGTCAAGTTATGCACAAATATACCCACACCCCCAAAAAATTATAACAAAAGGTTTCCCCAGTAGTTTTTTTTATTTATGGGATGTATTCAATGGCAGGAAAAAAGTCTACCAAAATCTGACCACCGGAAAGGTGTTAAAACTGGATCACATCCAAGATGGCCGCTAATGACTCCAACACGAAGGAAAATGACATAGGTTTCTTATGATTCGGCGTAGAACAGTTGTTTTATGTCAACCCAAAGGTTTTAAGTGTCATGGAATTCACTGGTACATATACTTTATACCGGAGTCATAAGCACTGTGCAAGCTACATATAGTATGGCTGTAGGTGGCCCTTGTCATTCTTGGTTATACAGTAGTTATTCCGACCTTCTTTGAATGTAATTTTCTTGGGTCTTGGGATAATCACTTGCGTGCGGTCTTTGATGCCTTGCCAATATTTGCTGCAGCAGGACATTACAACTACCTAAAGTCTGGTTATCTCTACATTCACGCAATAAGTGAACTGGAGAGCAAACACCCTGCTGTATATAGGAAGTTTCAAGATGGCTTCCATGTTATTCGCCGAACAAATCAGTTTAGGGTAGGCCTCAGTTGCGACCTTGCCATTGAGGAAATGCTTATGAGATCAATAAAAAGCACAGGCGGCTTGACTCATGGCAGTAAGATGATGGAAGATCAGCGATCATTGTGGACAATGTCAGCACCCATAATGTCTGAGTTCAACATTGCCATGCCTCGCATACACTACACGCGAACAGCACAAGGATTCGACTGGTGCCAGGATTGAAAGAGATGCATCAGACCTTTTGAAGATAAGTGCAAAGATAACTTTCTCCTTTCTCCTCGGACCCTGCGTTGAGAAATATTGTCAATGGTATAGTTGCAAAAGACGATGTCAACGTGCATGAATATAAGTCAGTAGGAAAAGACATCATTGTCAGAATGACTGGGCAGCCTGTGTTCTCCTTCTCTTTTAAGAGGAAACATAAAGCCAAGACCCTGAGAAATTCATCTGCTGTCAAGGTTGCTCCTGACAAGACCATTGATTCCAGTTTGCTGTTCCAGCAATTCCATGTAGTATCCAGGACTGGAGATCTATCTGTGGAGGAGGTCATGACATATCCGCCATCCCTTTTTGAGGACAATAAAATCTTGCGAAAGGCTGACAAGCCTCAACTCGCCCAAGCCCTCATTGCCCACTGTAATAAGACACCATCATGTGAAGCCACATCAGACGTCACCCCGCAGACTGAAAAGTATGCGCTTGGTGGAGGCTCCTTACTGCACAAGCTGAAGTGGACGAGGGGAGATACCTACGGTAAAATAGCCAACACATATGCTGACTCCACAAGTAAGCACTATGGGTCTGCAACTGTTGTGTTTGATGGGTATGTATCAGGTCCGTCCATTAAGGATAACACACACCAGAGACGGGGACAAACCACCATTTATCCGATTGTGAACTTCACAGGAGAAACCGAATTTCAAAGGAAGAAAGAAGAATTCCTATGAACGGGCAGTAACAAGCAGCATCTGATCAGTTTAATAAGTGACGAACTGGAGAGAGTGGGTTGTACGGTCATTTAGACAGAAGGAGACGCTGATGTGGACATGGCTAAAACTGCAGTTAACATTGCATGTGTGTATTCCACCACACTGATTGGTGAGGACACTGACTTGTTGATTCTGCTACTCCATTACTGTACGGCAGATGGACAACCACTCTATTTTAGATCAGATAAACAGTCGAGAGACGTTTCAAAAGTGTACAACATCAATTGGACAAAGTGTCTTCTTGGCAGTGAGATGTGCACACAAATGTTATTTCCACATGCATTCACAGGATGTGATTCTACGTCTCGTGTGTATGGCGTTGGAAAGAAACCGGCCTTTGAAAAACTCGCGAAAGGTGATCCAGTCCTCCAGTCTTGTGCAAATGCATTCACTTTACGCGGTAAGAACCAATCTGACATACAGCACCTTGGCAGCCAAGCGATGTCTGTTACATTTGGTGGGGAGAGCACATGTTCTCTGGCAGCCTTGCGTTATGGCATATTCACGAAGAAAGTCGGCTCTTCTAAATCATTCGTTGCGCCTGAACGTCTTCCTCCAACTGAATCTGCCATCAAATTCCATTGTCTCAGGGTGTACTATCAGACCATGACATGGGGATGGAGAGCGACATTGATCCTTTGGATTGGGGTTGGAGACTAGAAGACAATCAACTAGTACCCATAATGTCTGATATGAATGCTGCACCGGACACCGTACTGAAAATGGTACATTGCAATTGTACAACTGGTTGTAGTGGCCCTCGTTGTAGTTGCAGAAAACATGGGCTTCCGTGCATCTCTGTGTGTGGATCATGCCAACTTAAGTATTGTGACAATCAGCTCGTTCAGGTTTCTGATGAACTAGAGGACAGTGATGAGGATTAAATTAAGACGATGAAATAGTGACAGTTTTTAGACCTGTGTTCAGCCCTTCAGCTATGGGCACCATCTCAAGATAGGAGAAACTTAACATTCTTGCCTGGTCATTGAATCCTAAATCTATTAATTTTAACATCAGTCGCATCTGCTGTTCAATTACAATACACCCGAAGGGCATTTACTGGCACATCTATACTGTTCTGCACATTCAAATGTTTTAAAGGATATTTGTAAAATGTGTGAACTTACCAGTAAATTTAGTGTGTATCAGATTTTTCATCATTAAATCCGTTCTTGTAAATACACTTTTTGAAACATGTAAATAAATTCATCCTTAATGGAGTTGTTGTGAATATATAACGTCACCATATTTGATGGCCATCTTGGATTCATCGTACACAGGTTTTAAAAAATAATAAATGAGCACACGGCATTCCTTGGTCCCTAATATTTTTCATAAAAAACAAATATAATTGCCTAATGTCAAGTGATAGCGCACTGCGCACTTATTTGTATTGATGCCCTTCACTCTTGATTATTGACCGCTATTTTGGGTTTTTGGTGTTCACTGGCCGGGTTAAAATTGTATTGTCACCAATGAATTGGTCAACACTTAAAACCATGGACTGTAAACAAGAATTATGGTTCAGTCCCAAAATTTTAAGCAATTTACAGCGGTTTTACTCATTTTCACGGCCGACGACAGCCATCTTGGAACTGACCCAGTTTTTACCCACTTCTAGGGGTCAGATTTTGGTAGACTTTTTTTCTGTCATTCACTACATCCACTAGGGCAGAAAACCGTTGACAGACCTTTTATTAGAATTTTTTTTGGGTCAGATGGTATATTTTAAACTAAACGCGAACAAAAAGGCTAAGAGCTCAATATTGATTGGGTTGTGTTTTCTGACATCTCGCCTTAAAAAGCAAAAATTCCACAACTTAGTGCGGGGTGGTATATATTAAAAACAAATATGGCTTTTTACATATATTCTGTGATTCTTCATTGACAATAGAAACTACATTGCAGGGTCAGATTTCTTCAACAATGTATTTGAAATATACTGAACAACATTGAAAACGCACCACACGTTAATGATAACAAATGTGAATTGGGCGTATATCAGCATCAAAAATGTAACAGGGTGTTTTAACAGACATTATATGACAAACATGCATTATTTTAAAACACTATTCATGTATTTTATTCTTTATTATGTTTCTGTTTAAGTTGTCTTGGTTGGCTATTCTTTTGTTTCACTCTATATTAGCTGAGTCAGCTTGGGTAGTACTCACTGACTTTCTGTGGCCTGGCCAGGTAACCAATTCAGTGACAAGCCCAGTGTCATTGTTTCTGGGGTTTTCAATTTACCTGGTCAGAGGCAATTCATTTTTAGACCAGAAAAGACGTTTTTTGGTTTAGCTCCAGGTTTTTAAGTTTCATTCAGCACAAATACTAACAGCACATAGCCAAGGTAATTGCATCCCGTAATGTACTATTAATTTTAAATGAATTAATATTTAAAGTGTGTGTTTAACTAGTTTCATTATCTAAGGATAATTAATTAGCTAATAATAATTTGATTGTGACTCAAGCTATGTAGTTAATGGCTAAATGTTTAGTGTATTCTTATGATGATAGGTTTAAGTAAAGATTTTATTAATAACTGAATTATATGTAACTTGATATATTTATCAAAGATAAGTATAAAATGGATGTTTATAATGATAATAATTAAATAGCTAATATATTTTTATTTATTTATTATAATAGTTAGGCTTTATTTTGTTAACAGTTATCATCCCGTAATGTAGAGCACGACCAGCATCTACTTAAAGACCTGACCCACAGTCGGTAGGTACAATAGTTGAATGCACATATAATATGCATTTTAGTATTTATTTAACATTATGATATAAGCACAATGCTGTGCTTTGTAAAAAGTTACATTCAGTAATGTATACTGTAAATGTTTATGTAAATTCAATTATCAATTGAATTTAAGGTATTTATATATAGTGGCAGTTTTGTATTTATGTATTGATAAATTTGAATGTGTCAATCCTATTCATTGTGTGATAATACTAAGATAATGTTATAAAGATATATTGTATTTGTGGAAGTAGATGACTGTGATATGTATATTTCGATATGTTATTGATTATGGTTTTTAATATTATTTCAGGGTCTTTTTAAAATCCTTTTGATGATGTTGATGATGTGATGACCTCCAGGATCCTCACATCCTGTTGGTTAGGGGATCCAATAAAAGAATCCTAGACTGCACCGAGTTGTCCTTTTGTCAAAAAAACCCCAAAATGCACCCGGTTTAAAAAAATATCAATTAATAATGGGGCGATCACATTGGCCCGAATGAGCTTCCGTTTGTTTTCCGTATACGAAAGTGGTGTGATTTTTTAAACTGGCCGAATGTCCCTCCGAATGTGTTTTCCTCAATGTATCACCGAATGCTTTCCGTTTGTTTTCCGAATGTTTTCAGTATGGTTTCAGAATGGTTTCAGAATAGACCGAATACTTCCCGCATGTTGACTTCGAAAGGTTTCCTTTCCGAACGCTTTCCGTATGCTTTCCGAATGCTTTCAGAACACGGCGAATCGACCTAGAATGGACCGAACTCTTTCCGCATGCTTTCCCGCAAGGGTTCGGAAAGGGTTCATCATGTTCTATGTCCATTCGGGGTGTTCGGAAAGCATACGGAACATACTGTGCATTCTGGAAGTGTACGAGCAGTTCGGAAAATGTTCTGAAAGAATACTGGAAGGGTTCTGGCTATTCGTTATACATTCGGCGGCATAAATGAAAAAAAAATCCGGAAAGGATACTGTAAACGTTCGGAAAGCATTCGTCATGTTCTAGGTCATTCGGGGTGTTCGGAAAGCATACGGAACCCAGCACCTCCAAATTTTCATTCCGAATGCACCAAGAACTAGACGCATGCTTCCCGAACGTATGCTCCTAAAATGCTTCCCGAATACTTCCCGAATACACATGGACGCCACATTCGGATGGTCGATGAAAATTATTTTGAACATGCACAACAAATTTTTGGAGCTACCGAATGCCGTTCCGTATGCATCCGTACGGAGCCGAACAGCCAGTATGCTCCTAGAACACACCGAATGCTTCCCAAATATGATCCGTTCGCTCCCCGAACACCCAAATTCCTATTCGGAAAACAAACGGAATGGCATTCGGGCCAGTGTGATCGGGCCATAAGTATCGTATTACCTTATAGACAGCACGTGTTACAACACAGTATCTAGAGAATAATAATATCCCTTTGCTTGAATGGTCAGCAATGTCCCTTGATTTATCGCCAATAGAGAATCTTTGGGATTACCTTGGTCAAGGCATCTCACGTCGTCCACAAATGAATAACCTTAGAGAACTGGAAAATGCACTACAGCAGGTTGGAATGCTATCCCCCAGAACACTATTCGCAGACTTATCAGGTCGATGAGAAGACATTGCATCGCTTTGTTGCTGCAGATGGCTGTCATACGCGCTACTGACGTTTCATTGTGACCCCACGTGTCTTTCATACGTAGATGAATTAAACTAATTAATGATTGTGCATCCTGTTTTGTTTGTTTTCATTATCAATCATCCATCTATTGCTGTTCACAACAAAACATTTATTGCTCAGGTATTCTTTTCGAAATCCAAGCATTTCTTGGTGGTGCGTTTTCAATGCTGTTCAGTATATTATACTTTTAACACTGACACTCGCTTCAAACTAGCTAGTTATTACAAATGCTTGAACTGTCTAGGTAATCATCTATTTATGAATTGGTATCAGGGAAACAGGTCTATTATAAATTTAATTCAGGTCGGCTGGCATTACATTTCCGGTCACCTCTGCAAAATACCGTCTCGTAACCACAGGGCAGACCATTCCGTTCAACAGGCATACAAACTAGGTTATTTGTGAGAGAAATACTTCTATCTACACCACCGAGGTACTAATCCAATTAACAGAAACTCACTATTTTATTACTGACTGTAATAATCTATCATCTATCCAGAATAATGAATCTCAGCCTTGGAAAAACGTGTTAATAGAGATATACTCTTGACAAAAAGAAACGCATAACTGGTATATGTTAGGTTTGTATTACAAATTTATTTCATCATTATGTAGCTCAAAACCAGAGGAGTAAAACGGAAATTTGCTAAACATGATTATATCATCACGTAGAATCAAACCGGATCTGGGGCAATCACGTGACACTCCAGTTTGTTGATAACGGTGCCAACGCCTAGATATTGTACTCTGAGGTGTGTTCAAAACACGTGCAACTGCTGATTGCGACTCCCCAGCTTCCATCCGGCCAATTGCATTCTTACGCTGTGCCTTTGTAAGCCTGGGCATAGTTTCAGTGTTACGTCGAGATACTGTCGATAATGCTTGTGTTAATGCAACTCAATTTTCTGTCAAGGGGTAGTGCAGGTGCTATACGTGCATGATTTGTACGTGGAAAAGGTTAGCTCTACAACCATTGAATAGGATATTGCGGAGTTAAAAAACATTTCCACGTGCTGACGTCAAATAATGTGTTTTGTCAGCTCCATAATTGTATGATATCATTTCCACTAGCTGTTAAGATTATATTAAAACATTTATATTAAAAAAAACAAAAAACAAAAAACAATTACATTAACATATAAAAATTAAATATTTTTGAATGCACCGATAAAAAAAAAAATAAAAAAAAATAAAGTCATAATAATCTTGGGTAGTGTCAGGTTATGAAAATTAACAATTAAATTAGTTGGTGCAATTTTCAGTCGGGCCGGCCAAAAATAATTAAATAATATTAAAACAAATTTACCAACCTATAAACCTATAGTATATTATTACTAATTAATAGCCCTGGAGGTTAAGGATTCGTAAAGGGGGAGGCTTCGCGCCCAATCCGTTCAGCGGTCCAACAAGCGGGTAGGCCCCGGTCAGCTGGTCCGGACTTCCATGGGATGGAAGTACCGGGGAAGGAATGCCTCCTACCAGGCAATCTACCGGTCGAAACCGCCTATGCCCTACCGCACCCAAAATCACCCTACCACGGCGTCCCACCCCCATCCCGACCACCCCCCAAGTTATCCATACAGCATGTAAGGGCTTTATTGACTATGATTATGATAAATGGAGGGAAGGGAAGGAATGATAGGGAAAGGATGATGATGATGGTGTACAGCTCGCCAGCCGCCGTCCAGAGAATTGGTGGAAACGTATCGGGTGTTGAAGTTGGTTGATTGCTGGTGGGTAGTTGGTCCAGAGGTGTCCTCTAGGAATTCCTCTAGCATTCGTGAGCATAACATCCGAAAGGATGGGTCACCTATATGGATGACAAAGTCATTGCTGTATAAGCCTCAGGGTCACCCGAGTAACCACTATTCGTAAAGCGGGTGTCCCTGAGTATCGGCCAGGCTATCTTTTTTTTATTATATTGGTAGTTGGTCGATCAAGTTAATAGCCTATTAAAACCTGTTTATAGTTTTAAAAAAGGTGAAATATATATTAAAACATCCAAAGTTTAAGATTGCTAAGAGGAAGATTAATAATAAATTTAATATAAACTAAAAAGGATGACTCTTCCAAACCCCCCAGGCCATTTTCTTAAAGAACTGAACCATATGCTATTTAAATTTGTCTGGAATAATAAACCTGATAGAATCAAAAGAACAGTAGCTTGCCGTCCTGTTAGTGACGGAGGACTTGGTATGGTTGATATATATTCATATGTAAAAGCACTGAAACTCATATGGACTAGAAAGATTCTCGATGTTACTCAAAGTTTCAAATGGAAGGATGTTCTCTTATCGGTATATCCCGATTTGATCAATATTGCTAATTTTGGAAATTCATACCCTGCTAACTTACTGGACAAAATAAATAACTTATTTTGGAAAGACTGTTTGAATGCCTTCAAATGTTTTGCTGATAACATTTTATGTTCATCCTTTGAAGAATTTTTAACAGAACCAGTATTTTACAATCCTAATATTTGTATTGACAAAAAGCCTTTTTATAACTCGAAATGGTATCAAAAAGGTATCTCACAAATTACAGACTTTTATAACAGAAAGGGTAAAATTTGTACTTTAATGGAATTTCAAGGCAATTGCGACACTGAAATATCGTTTGTGACTTATTATGGTGTTGTTCAAGCAATTAGAAAATATTTCTCAAGTTTAAAAATTGTACAACCAGACACCTTCTCTTTACTGGATGACACTAATGTTATGAGGAAACTCTTCTCAATTAAAAGGGTTCTAAACAATGCTATTATATATTAACAAATAAAAATAACATTATAAAGGCTGAATCAAAATGGGAAGAATTATTTCATTCCGATATCAACTGGACAAAAATATATTCAAAGCCGTTTAAGACAACCCCAGATACAAAGTTAAGATGGTTTCAGTGCAGGTTACTACATAGAATTATCACAACTACTCTGTTTTTATTAAAAATCAACAAAACTGATACTAATCTTTGTACATTTTGTAAAGGCACTCCAGAAACTATAGTTCATCTCTTTTGGGAGTATATTCCAGTCAAAACATTTTGGAATGCTTTTGTCCAGCTGATACACGATAACTGTCCACACATTTATAACTTGTCTCTTGATGCCGAATTGATTCTTCTTGGTGAAAATAATAAAACAATAACAGATGATATTTTTGATCTCTTTTTATTACTTTCAAAGTTCTTTGGGGTTGGGGGTGGTGGGGGGGGGGGGGGGGGGGGGGGGGGGGGGGGGGGGGGGGGGTTAGAGTTGAAAATCGGCAGAATTTTGAAAATAGCAATTAGTAAAAAAGTTAATAGAATAAATTTTTGGAAAAAGAAAAAACAATTTACAAGCCAAAAAAAAAAAAAAAATTGACTGCTCGGCCGAATATTTATATAATTTGGAGCATTTTAGGACAGTCCAAAATTAAATAATAGAAAGAAGAGAGGTTGGGACTATTTAATAATATTTTAAAAAAAGAAAGTAATTTCGACATAAAATTTTGAATGCAAATCTAAAAGTTTAAAGTCCGATCGATATGTCCACGCGAGTGGCCTCGTTAAGGCCGTTTGGGTGCACAGCTTAAAGGGACGAGATGGGTTGCATCCCGGCAAGAAAACCTCTAGATTGACAGTCGATAGACGTTGAAGGTGTAGTGCTGTGCTGAAATACAGATCTTGAGAAGCCGGATCCGTCTGAACGAGAGAGCGTATCAGAATAGGGTATAGTCCAGTCGTCATGGTTTGGTAAAGTGGTGCGGACGGGCCCGACTCCGATACAATCGTTAGTATTAGCGCGGACCTGAACGGTGCCAATACTTGTTGAAGGCTGAGTTGGGTTGGGACTGGAAACACTTCTTTTGAGGGTGATAGCATTAGAGACGCTATTGTGAATGGTCTGGCTAAGTTGGGGGTCTTGGGAGTAGGCAAGTTCAGTATGGGTGGAGTTGGAGGGGGTGGGTGGGTGAGTATAAGAAAGGTTTTTACTGGTATCCACTGGTTCTTGAAAACAAGACTGAAGTAAAACCAACACTTTGTTATCAGTCAGGGGGTCGAGACGAAGATAGAGATAACTACCTAGTTTGAGGAGGGGGGTATCGGTGATAGAACGGACAAAAACTCTGCCATCAGAGAATCTGGTATAGTAGAAAGTAGATACTTCTAAACTAAACTTTACTTTTTTTGCTAGTCTCATTACCTTTAAACATTTCAAAGACATCGTTATCTAGCGGCTCAAACCGGTTAGAAACAGGTACTGAGTACTTACCTGGGTCTTCGTCTGTCTTGGGGGTCACCAAGGGGCACACTTGTCTTTTCCTGGCTCCCTCAAGCTAGGGCGTGGGAGGGAGATACTTCTTCCTCCTTCTAGTTCTGACTAGAGACGGTGGTGGTGTTGGCGACCTTGGTGACCCTTTCTTTTCTAAAGTTGGTTCTGGCTGGGCGCTTACCTCGCTGTGAAAAACAAAGTCAGTGTGGGATTGGGAGTTGAATGTTTATATATTTTATTTGGGGAGTCTTCCGGAACTTCTTCAGTATGGACCTCCAACAAAACAACATCTTCTGAGTTGTCTGACGACGGTGGCAACTCGGCAAATTGATCGTCGGTTGTGCGAACGTTATTAGTCCTACCCCCGGGGGGAGAGGGGGTAGGTGAAAAACTGTCATTAAAAATTGACAGATTAGGATCTACATTATAGGAGTTGTGGAGTTTCTCAGCCATGATACTACGGATCTGGTTGCGAAACTGTGATGGTATGGAGGTCTCCGAGTCGTGTCCCGAGGGGGTGAAGGCGTCTAAAGTTGGGTTTTTATTATTATTATTATTATTATTATTATTATTTATTTTTTTATCAAGTTTGGGGGTGCCGCCCAGCTCGTCACACCACTGAAATTGCTTAAACGGTGTTTTGTCATCTGGGGTTTTATTCTTTAGTGGTTGACTTGTATTAACTGAATTATTAGAAAAAGAAGGTTGATTGTTTTCCTTGGGTATGTCCGACACGTCAAGACTGGTGTTATCCATCATGGCGGCCGGTCAAAGTTCAAGTTATGGTTTACGAAATATTAAGAAAATAAAAAATTAACTAGTTTAGAAAATTAAATTTATATATTAAGACAGCAAGACTTATAGAACAACTATCAATAATGTCTTAAATAGTAGCTGGCACTACCAAAAAACACTAATTAAGAGTTATTACTATCAAATTAATATTTAGAACAAATTGTTGAAAATGGGCAGAATTTTGAAAATAGCAATTAGTAAAAAAAAAAGGTTAGTAGAATAAGAAAAAAAGAAAGAAAAAAAAGAAAAAAGTTACGAGCCAAAAATAAAAAGAATTGACTGCTCGGCCGAATATTTATATAATTTGGAGCATTTTAGACGGACAGTCCAAAAATAAATAAGAGAAAGAAGATAGGATCGGACTATTTAATAATATTAAAAAAAGTAATTTCGACAAAAAATTTTGAAAGGAAGTCTAAAAGTTTAAAGTCCGATCTATGTGTCCTGAAAAAGGTTGACGCCTACGGCGAGCTGATGAGGGGTCCGGTGGTCAAGTTCGGGACTTCCTGCTTCCTGTCCATAATAGCTGGTATGACCTGGTGGTAGCCGGCGCCGAAGATAGCCTTGAGGATCCTGTGGATGGTCTGGCTATCCATCTCTCGTAGCAGGATCGCTTGTCGGTAGCAGTCTCGGCGCCGGTGGGTCACAACGAGTCCCGAGTGGCCTTCCTTGGTCCGGAGATGGTGTAGTTCGTACTCGGTACCATCCTGCAGTGGTCTCCAGGGCTGGTTGAGGAACTTCCCCATCAGCTTGCCGGGGTCGGTGGTGTCCCCCCTGCACGCAATGCCGGAACGCTGGCTTGATCGTCTTGACTTGAAGCTTCCATGCGTCTTCCGGCTGGGCTTGGGGGGGGGGGGGGGGTACGTTGTCGGCTCGGCGGCATGTCCGTGTCTGGCTGGATGGCAGGTGTAGTGGCCTTGCGCTTCGCCGCCGCAACAACAACAGGGTCCCTTGCCTGCTCAACGGGAGCGGTCGGTAAAGTTGACCGCTGCACCGGAGCAGGCGTGGAAGTCGACGTAGGAGGCGGTAGCGGCGACTGAACCATGGCGGTGTTCGGTAGGCCTGCCGTACCGTCCAAGTTGGTCTCCGCTGGTGGCATCGTCCTCCTCTTCGGCGAAGTTGTAGTGGGGGGGGGGGGGGGGGGGGGGCGGCGACGCAGACGGGACAGCCGCTGACAGTTGAGGCGCCCGCTTTGGTCCCTCCTGAGCCGTCCCTGGCGCACGTTCCTTCCTCCTTCCTCTTCTTGTCTTCTTTCTGGAGTCCGCGTCGCTGTAAACCAAAGTCACGGTCGCCCGTGACCCGATGTACGCGACGCGGAACTCCACAAGCATTCCGAAGCTTGCCATTAGTCCCCCCAGGTTGGGGGGGGGGGGGGGGGGGCAAGTTAAGAGCGCACGACGAAACGTTCAGCTTCATAGCGATCTAACAGCGGATGTATTATCAGCGAAGAAGAAGGACTGAGGACGTAAAAGTAAACACTAAAAACCGTAATTCTCAAGCCTCACTGGAAGATTGACCGCCCCACTCTAAGAAGAAATAGGAAGCGGGGTCGGCCCCTACTACTCTTTTTCTAGACTTTACCTTGCCTTATAGTGATACCATCTCGTATCCTCCGGAGTCGGGCCCGTCCGCACCACTATACCAACCCATGACGACTGGACTATACCCTAGTCTGATACTCTCTCTCGTTCAGACGGATCCGGCTTCTCAAGATCTGTATTTCAGCACAGCACTACACCTTCAACGTTTATCGACTGTCAATCTAGGGGTTTTCTTGACGGGATGCAACCCATCTCGTCCCTTTAAGCTGTGCACCCAAACGGCCTTAACGAGGCCACTCGCGTGGACATTAGGGCCTCCACGAGTCCAGAATATTGGACTCGAGTACTCGAAGGTCAAACTCGACCCGGACCCGAGTACCTGACACTTACACTAGATGATGATGAGATTAAGGAATACAGTAAAATAGCATCATGCATCTTAATTCAAGCGCTGAACATGGATGCGAAATCATTCCATTGTAATACATTTAGAAAGTGATTGATATGTTCAGTATTGTGACGGACGGACAGATGGCCAGATTAAAACGAGAAACTAACCGTGATCATATAATTATTGTGCAACGTGAAGTACTAATAGTCTACATTGTCTCACGTGTAGCCTACGGGTACTCGAGTCCTTTTAATGGACTCGAGTCTTGCTAGACTCGACCCACATCCGAGTACCCGAGTACTCATGGAGACCCTAGTGGACATATCGATCAGACTTTAAACTTTTAGATCTGCGTTCAAAATTTTATGTCGAAATTACTTTAAAAATATTTTTTTTATTAAATAGTCCGATCCTCTCTTCTTTCTCTTATTTAATTGTGCACTGTCCTTCTAAAATGCTCCAAATTATATAAATATTCGGCCGAGCAGTCAATTCTTTTTTATTTTTGGCTTGAAACCATTTTTAATATTTTTTTTATTCTATTAACTTTTTAACTAATTGCTATTTTCAAATTCTGCCCATTTTCACCCCCTGTTCGAAACCCTAGTGGTATATGGGCACGTTAAACTAGTTATCATCATCATCATCATCATCATCATCATCATCATCATCAACTGAACTCCTCCTGAAATAAACACGGCAATATGCAACAATAGTGACTTACAACCTGAACTTGACTCTGACGATAATAAAAGATTAAATAGCACAAGGCTTTAAAATTATTCTTCAGCTTCACTGGAGACAACCTCTCACAACGGTGACGAAACAGAATGGAAGTATAGAATGAAAGTATAGAATGACTATGGTGGTATATTATGAACTAGACCGTTTCCTCCCTATATAAGCAGAACTATCCACATTGTAAAATATTGGTTAAAACTACTAAACACCGATAACTGAATTCTAAAATAGCATTTCGCCACTTTTTGAGAAATGTATAATAAGAAAGGTACGCACAACAACATATAACTGGGTCAGTCAAGTGCGGGATTTATTCTTTGAACACTTCAAAGTTCTTTGAAATGTATTTCTTCACAATTAAAACAGAGAATAACAGATCAAATTATCGGGTCTGTGTTTACTATAGTTTTGGGAATGATATTTATATCAGTTCCAATATCTGAACTGTAGAAACAATTATTAACATTATCTAGAACCAAACCGATCAGTTTTCGACTATAATTGATCACTGGAACATGACTAGTTTACTGTACTAGATACCTCACCAAAATTGTTTTGCAAACATATTGCTAATAATTTATCCTTACTATGTTATATGCAGACAGCTATTGTATTTATATACAAACATAATTTGTGTAAGTACAAGATACCTGCATGTAGCCTTTTTATGGAAACAGGCAGATATAATAATATAGACATAAATGCTAGAATCAGCTTTCTGTAATATTAATTCAGTAGAAAACAATTACCATTTCTTCTTAGTTTTAGAGTACTTATGAGGCAGATATATTAAACCAAAGCAGAACGACAAGACCGTATTCTTTTTTCAAAATCGTATCTCAGCACAACGCAGAATCCGAAAATATTACGCAAAGTTGTGATTGCTTCCATGATCTAATATCAGGTGCTCGTCGTTAGGAGAACCGACGCTCTCCTAGCAGATCCGTAAGTTGATGTTTCATCTCTCCTGCACAGCCTATATGAGAACTGCCACTCCCAAGACTAGTTTGGAAACCCAAACCTGCTTTACAATAAGTCATCAACATTTAAATTAATTCAACTACTGTTCATTGATAGCACAAAACAGTTGATTAAACCACGTGGATTTCTGATTAAAGCTATCAAATACAAAACAGATCATCACATGTATATATATATATATATATATATATATATATATATATATATATATATATATATATATATATATATATATATATATATATATATTACACACCGGTGTAAGATATTACTCATGTCATAACAATCACTCAATATCTAACTAGTGTAATATTGCCATGCGCAGACCGGCGGGGTAATTTTTTTATTTGAGTGACGTCCATATTGGAATGACGTCACTTTGTATCTCCCTGCAATAAGATAAACTGGGTGCATCTTTTTATTTGTTGAGTTGCCTATACTAGTGTACTTTTTATAAGTACAAGTGACCATTGGGTCAACACAGATAGAGAAGAAACCTGCCGTGGGCCATTACAATATATATATATATATATATATATATATATATATATATATATATATATATATATATATATATATATATATATATATGTGTGTGTGTGTGTGTGTGTGTGTGTAAATATTATATAAATGTAAGCTACACATTTTCTATTGATGTACAATACATTAATTTATGTATGTTTCTTATTGTATATCATATCCCGTTTGTAAACACTATTATATAACCTAATCACCGAGTCGTTAGAACTCGCTCTGGACGGGAACCGGTATCGGGCTGCGAACCCAGTACCTACCAGACTTGTGTCCAAGAGCTTAACCACGACATCACATAGGCATTATGTTTTAAGGGCTTAATTGCATATTTCCAAACGCTTTATATGGTGTACTACAGTAGATTTTCTGAGCTTGTATATTACTTCCACCAGAAGAAAGACAGAGGCTGCAAATAGACACCTGTAAATAAAAGATGTATTAGACTGGCTTCAGAATAAGTTAAGTGCCACCCAGAGAGGACATTATGCATACCTGTTTTTTGTTTTTTTGTATTCCTCATCATATATGTGACAAAAAAGATTTGATAAACGGGCTCCTGGTGGTGCCTTCCTCTCCAAAACAGGATGACCTACATATGGCACTATTAGGAGAGTAGATATCTGTAAGACGCTTTCAAATGACAGAAACATGAAACTTGGCACAGATGATCTTCCTGGGGCGTTCTTCAAATCCAGTTAATGAGCCACTTGAATTTTCAATTTTCCAAGATAGTCGCCATACTGTCCTACCAATGTTCATTATTAAGATTTATTTTAATAGAATGTTTCGAATTTAGTAATTTTATATTATTTTTATATGTTTAGAAACATGCTGAACCTAACGTCTAATATGTAAAATGGTCCTATGACGGTGGGAGTGGCAAATATTAGGGGTCAATGTATAACACCCACCCCAAAACATGGACACCTACTACTAGAACTATTGGAAAAGCATATAACAGAAATGACCTTTCAAATGGTAATACACGCATAAAACTTTGCACCGATGATTTTTTGGGTAGTTCTTCACATTCAATCAATGAGCAAATTGAAATGTCAATATGATGGTCGACATTTTGTCTAACCATTGTCCGTTATTGACATGTATAATAATAACTTTGTCCGATTTTAGCCATCTCTTTGACTTTTTATGGACTAGTATTTAAAAGCATGTTGAAAGTAATTCTGATAACGTTGTTTTATTCAAAATGGTTACCATATTTCCAGCAAACATAGTCACCAGCTACAATAGAAAAACATAAGCTGGTATCAGTAAACTTTGTTCCATAACCAAACCACTTTACCATATCAAGGAGATCAATCAATACCTGCTTTTGTGAACAGCCTGTTTAATTTGTCTCTTAAAGTTACATTCTCTGGTTACCATATTATAACATCATGTACAAATGTGAAATACAAGCTCAAATGCACTTTTAAAAAGGTCGTGTGTGTTCGCTATGAACGGATATCGTCAAACGTATACGCTTGATTCGTCGCCTGTGCCGCCATAGCTCGGCAAAGCACAAACGACAGCCTGTAGTCAGTTTCAGTTAACACGTGCGTTTGCCGATTTCAAATTGTAGGGTTCGTCTCAAAAAATTAAAAGAGAAATCTTGCGCTGTACGAAGAACGTTCGGTTGAGGATACGGTACTAGAGTTTTTAGTTAAAACCGGTTTGATCTTGACAACGTATTATCGACAGTCGTACTTCCTATTTCAGAATTGATATTTTATAAAGTGATAGTAGAACTTTCAAAGTTTAGTTTGTATACTAGAAACACATTAATCATGTATATTTTTTTTAAATAAAATATACTGAAGTAGACAATGAACGTTTTCACTTCTTAATTTTACGTGTTAAAATCGACAAATTCAAATAAATATTATTTCGTTTGGAAAGGGTAAAGTTGGGGGGGGGGGGGGGGGGGGGGTGTTTAACGACATGAAAGATAAAGCATATTGATTTAATATTAATCCGACCCATACAACCGTAAATAAAATGTGTTCAGTGCGTCGTTAAATAAAACATATCCTATCCTTCCTTCCATCTGCTGTTGGATGTCTAACATTTGGTAATTTTGACATATAATCTTAGAGAGGAATCGGGTGCATGTGCAGGAGGAGGGTATTGGAGATCGAAACCCTTACTTGCCCAAGTTAAAAAAAAAATTGAAATGTATTTTTGGGGGGAGCATGGCCCCATATAAACTTCGCTCAACACAGTCTATAACCCCAACCCCGCTGAAATCCCTGCACACGCGCCTTGGAAACCCGTTACATTTTTTTTTTTAGCAAGGGATCGTTTATATGTACCATCCCACAGACAGGTTATCACATACCATGGTCTTTTTGTATACCAGCCGATGGGGATCGATCCTAAACTGACTGCGCATTTCCAAAAAAACAAACTTTTTAGGTCTAAGTAATGAATAAAAATAACATATAGTCTTGTAAAATGTTACGTAAATCGAACACAGTACCCTCTTCCTCTACCCCTAGAGCGTTACGTTATTAGTAACACCCCCTTACATGTAACGCGTATGCCAACAGCTGGCCACTGTAAAAATTTCAAGGCAAATCCCCCAATCACCGACCCCTGGAAAGGCGTTGTACCATACCTCTATGGATATAAATATGTTTTGGAGATATGAGACGACCCCTCAATCAAGACAGTTAAATTTGTTCAAAAATTGCGAAATCTCACGTGATCTCTTGTTGGGGAATTCTATACTTGTGATAAGCCAATGAAAACCGAGGCTTTGTTTTTGACCTGGATAAGCCAGCGTAGTGAAAGCAATTCGGAGTGCGGCGTCATATATGCACCAAACGTAATTGGATTTTCTGTTCAATATGCTTAAATAATAAAAATATTCCAGGGAATGTAGTTTTAAGTAACTTATAGCATCATTAATTTACCTTTTTTAGTTGTTTATTCCTACCTAGTTGTACATGCACATATATATGCCAGTACATTTGATATTTTAATTTTATAGATTATAATATAAATATTATATTATGTACTATTTAACAGCCAAACTGTTAACTGTTAACTATTCACTAATCCGTATTATCATGGCTATCTCTGTAATAATTCATATTTACTTGATCCATGATTTTTTGTCTTCTTCTTTGTCTTGAGGGGGGGGGGGGGGGGGCATGATAGATGCACCCGACCCCGCGTGGTATCATTTGTTTGACCATGTAGTTATTATTTATTGGAACAATCTAACAAAGCTGGTTTAGCCGTGGCAATGTTTTTGTCATGGCCTGAAAGGGGAACTAAACTCAAATATGAGCCTTGTTGTGTTGGAAAGATGCATCCCCGGACCACCAACACATACTGACACTTTAAGAAATGAAAAAAAAAAAAAAAACCCGCGTAATTTTAGAGTTAATAAAAACCGTGATTATTCCTGCTAACTGGGGGAGCCATTTTCTTTTGTTTTCGTTGCGTCCGGTATTCTAGCTTGAGGCGAAGTGACGTCAGCTCCAACCAACTCCTGTATACACAGTGTAAACAAACGCAGTCATTTACGACAAGGCGCGTCGCTTTCATCAACCTGACTTGTAAAACAATATAAATGACTTGATAATATAATAAACTATTTCACGAAATATATTTCAATTTGCATTAATAAAACAAAATGGGGGTTATAGTAATTTTCTCTCTTATAAAAAATCCAAAGAAAAAAATGCATACTATTATGCTATTTTCGTTGGGACTACTTAATTGGTCAGTTCTATGATTTTAGATGGGAAAGTCTGCTTAATCAAGAGTTTGACAGAGTGATTTACAGTAATAAAGCATGACAGCTGATAATGTCCATTACCATTTTAAGGGTGGCAGGTATATCCCAATACCCTATGATGTTAAACAAATACCGCATGTACGTAATTTTGTGTCTAGACAGCGGTAATTAATGGCTTGTCTATATCCCAATTATACACCTGCCAATTAGGAATCACCGGTGGAGGCCACTGAAAGTACCGGTATAGACCAATTAACTAAGAAAACACTCCGTTTATGATTTGAGTACGTAGGTTATTGCATGGGCAAAACATGATACAGTTATTTCGACACTTTGACGTGACGCGTTAAGTATTATGTAACCACCGGCTCGCCAGACGGCGTATTTACTGGAATAGTACAAAATGACTGTGGCCAGTATATATAATAGCCGTCAAATTTAACCGTTTTATTAATTAAATATAATACAATGTAATATACTTGTTAATATTAAGCAATAATGAGCATTATATATCGTTGAATATGCATTTCAGTCCAAAAGCCTTAAAACATAAATGTTAGATGACAGTCATTTAACAATATACAAGACAAGTTTCGTGAGATAACGTTTTGACTATAAATTAATTCTACCCCCCTACTCTGTTGTCAATAGTTACTAGTTACGAGTTTCACATAATAAACCTGTAAACCCAAGAAGGCCGCCATATCCTTTGCCACAATATCATCAGTTCGATCATAAATCAGTCCAAAAGACACAACGCCTTCAAATAAACTGTATTAATATACTCAACACCACACTATAAATGTTAAAAAGCAGGCAAGTACTGTAAACTACATTTACTATTAATTTGGACGAGTGTGCATATTTTAGGATATGGGGTACATTTACCGAGTGTTGTGGTACATCAGAAACCAATGTAGCAAAACAGTCCTTGTCAAGAACTTGCTGACACAACTTTGACATCTATAAAGTCGAACGTCTTATATTATGGTTGAATATGCCAAAAGAGCATTTTTGTCACTGATGGTAGCAAGATCACAATACTGAGAGTCTGTAGCTGGAAGCAATTTTAGTAACTATTTTGGGACTATGTCTTCATGTAGATTTGAAATGGCCAAGGATTATGCCTTTGTGACGGGTTTAACATGTCGGAGGCTTATAGATCAGTGCCTGTATTTGACGACCAGAAGGTAGAAATGTTCTTCCAACTTTTTGAACGGGCCGCTAAGCAGGTAAATTGGCCGCAGTCTAAGTGGACATTGTTAGCCGTGTCTAAGTTTAAGGGGAAGGCTAGCGTAGCTTATAATTCAATGAGTGATGAGCGAGCAAGTCAGTACGACCTAGTTAAGTCTGCGGTGTTGAGGGCTTATGAATTACGACCTGAGGATTATCGTTTACGGTATAGCGAGTTGACAAAAACGCAGGGTCAGTCTTATAGTGAGTTTGTGGCTAAGAAGGCAGGGATGTTTGATAAATGGGTGGTTTCTCATCAGGTAGAGTCATATACCGAGTTACGGGAGTTGTTGATCTTACAGGACATTAAAAATGGATTACCAGTTAGCTTACGTATTCATTTAGAGGATCGTGATGTCAAAAAGATAGAGGAGGCAGGCATAGTGGCAGATGATTACGTGTTAATACACAAAGCCCAGGCAGTACCGGGTAGCTCTTTACAGCAGGGTCATAAGAAGAAATTTCAGCCATGTTTTTCCCGGGAAAGTAACTATCGGGGAGAGACTTCTAGTTGGTCAGCTAGTCAGGCAAGGAATGTACCTGGTGGGCAAAGTAAGGTAAACCTGCATGATCAGCCAATGCACGAACTTTTCGTCCACATTGCAGTTACTGTAAAAAGGATAACCATCTTGTCGGGGACTGTTTTAAAAGGAAACGCGATAATGCGCAAGTGGTCGGTTTAGTGAGGTCAGCTCCGCTAGCGAGAGAGTTAATGGTTAGTCCCATGGCAGGGAAAGTAAACCCGTATGTGTCCACTGGTATGGTTTGTGATGTGAAACAAGAATTGAGTCCTAAGGCAATATCAGTCTATCGAGATACTGGGTGTAGCCAGTCACTGATAACGTCAGAGTGTTTAGCCGGTATAGAGAGTTCAGATACATTATATGATTTAACAGCTGTTATTAACGAAACATAACTAATAAAATTTGTGGTTATTTAGTACGTTTTTTGTATCTGTTCATATGATAAAATATCACCATGGACATCAAATAGGCATTTATAAAAATAATACCTTTGCTGACATAATGTTTGTATATAAATGTTTGTATATAAATGTCAGTGTTGTGCCAGATGTTGATGCATAAAATATCATCTACAGTTTGCAGGTTATGTTTTTTCTTCAGCATTAACCAACTAAGTAGTGTGTCTCTCCAAAACCGATTCGACATTTTCTTGATTTTCATCATTATAAAATAGTCTCCTTATATTGTAAGCTCATGTATTGATATACTTGCAGCAGATTTATAATTATTGAGTTATTAAATCGCGCTTTAATTTGTCTGGCTTGTTCTGCCAAATAAATTTAAAGAATAGTTAAACAATATCTCTCCTGGATTGGGTAAGGGAATTAAAAGATGCGTTATTTTGGGTATTATGAGCGTTTCAAGTACCGTTATTCTTCCCAAGCTGTTAATTTTGTAACAGACCACAGTTTTAAGGAATTTTGTATTTTTATGAGCTTAGAGGCATAATTAAGTTCAATAATATTTTCTAAATTAACTGGGAATTTTATTCCAAGTAAACTGAACTGTATTGCGCTCCAATCTAAATTCCAATCTATATTAATTAGCTCATTAACAAGCTAAATTAAACAAGATATTGACATGGGATCGGTTAATGTATGTGATTTGGTTACATAACAAGGTACTCTTGCTTATGCTCTTCAATTTGCTGGTGCCTGTGTTTCCTGGACACATTACAGCCATTTCAATAAAAGATATATTCTAATTGTATTGAGGTTCAGCATAGTTTTAAATATTTAAAAGACACTGCGATGATAAAAGTCTTACAACTTTATTAATGTTACAGCCAGTGCACCACGACTGGCATGTCAAAGGCCGTGTAATGTACTACCCTGTCTGTGGGATGGTGCATATAAAAGATCCCTTGCTGCTAATCGAAAAGAGTAGCCCATGAAGTGGCGACAGCGGGTTTCCTCTCTCAATATATGTGTGGTCCTTAACCATATGTCTGACGCCATATAACCGTAAATAAAATGTGCTGAGTGCGTCGTTAAATAAAACATTTCCTTCTTCCTTATTAATGTTAATAATGGACATTGGCGGAATAATATGGCGGCCATCTTTAACAAATGATTTTAGAATGTTAAATAAATCATTGATGAGAATTTTAAGAACTCCCTAAGGATATCATTTATGCCATATTGACATGTCAAGTTGCTCATTGATTAAATTTGACGAACTACCCAAAGATATCGTCTGTGCAAAGTTTCATGCGTGTATCACCATTTGAAAGGTCATTTCTGTTATATGCTCTGTCAATAGTCCTAATAGTAGGTTACCATGCACTGACCCCTAATATTTGCCACTGCCACCATCAAAAGCCTTTTTTACATATCAGACGAAAGGTCCAGCATATTTTTAAACATATAAAAAATAATATGAAACTACTAATATCGAAAAACTCTATT